>NW_017386033.1:229858-235479 GCF_000237925.1 Schistosoma mansoni | reverse complement strand
ATTTTGCATGAATAATTTCGCATCAATACCGTTGGTTCGTGACATCCCACTAGACATAAGGAGCCGTAATTAATATGTTCTGCCCCACAGACACGGGTGGATTGAAGTTATCTCCCCACCATCCTGTTTGCTGGTCAGTAACGCCACCCTCCCTCCTTTTATGATGTTAGGCTCTCTTACGTTTGTGGTCGGTATGAATATTGCTTTTATCAAGGACCATATTTGGAATACACTGTCTCTACAAGTTCCATGTTACTAGCAAATCAGATGGTTATAGCATTTGCATTATGGGTAAGATATCCATTTAATATATCGTACTACTATGAATATAACTAATGGTAAAGGTTAGAAGATACAAGTCAGATTATATGTGGTTAAGAGATGGTAAGGGCTAATAGCAGACCAGAGGATATGATAGTAAATATTGTAAAATTTTCAGGGTAAGAAAAAAAATAAAACATTGAACAACTCACAAGAATTTAGGACGTATGAGCTTCTTTTGATCAGCCTTAGTTGGTCAGCATCCATAAGATTAGTGAGTTATCTGTCTACTTGTAATAAGAAAAATAAAAGGACATGACACTTAGGAAGAATAATTTGGATTTATCCATTAGAGAGATTCGGAAACTGAAAATGAGGGTTAGGAGCGGAAGGCCATGGTTAATAATCAATAAATAATGGGGAAAGATAAAGCATGTTTTCTTTAGTTTTGCTATATTCATACTAACGACAATGGAGTTCGTTATATTCTTGTTCCGTCTAGATATTGGGCGGTCCATAATAAAGTGCCTCATTTGTAGGCGGGAGTTCAAGGAATAGTTGGTGAAGTTCTTTAGAGTTTAGTAACAGGGTTATTAGCCTTTTAAATTTGGTAAAGGTGTCACAGTTACGGATAGGTATTGGCAACCTGTTCCACAATAAACTATACCGAACTGTAAAAAACTTACAACGCATTTGTTTTTGGTGTTTTTCGGTAAATAGTGTATATGCATTGTTTCTTAGTCTATAGGCTGGGTCATTGATCATAGTTGGACAGGAGGTTAGGAATGACAGTCCATTTATTGCTTTGTAGAGAAATATCAGATTGTTCCTTAACCTACGGTGCCATAAAGGTTCTAAAGAGAGGTGCTTACATCTACTTGTGTAATCAAGAGTGGTGTCACTTCCTCGCAGTTGGCGTGTAAAACGTCTTTGAACATCTTCTACTCTTATTTTGTCAGTGGTATTCATATTAGAGAAGATAAAAGAGCAGTATTCTAAGGAAGGTCGTACACATATTTTGTAGAGGGTAAGCTTGGCATCTGTCGTGAAGAAATTTTTTGTTATGAAGCCAATTAGACGTCTGGCTTTAGAAATAATAGAGGAGGCGTGTGCTTTAAAGTTTAGGCTTCCTGTGTAATTTATTCCTAGATCGTGTACTGAATTAAGTGTCTGGACTTTACTTTTATTCAAGTAAAGTTGGGGTTCATAGGGGTGCTTTCCAAAGTGCATGATCCCGCATTTGTGGAGGTTAAATGGTAATTGCCACTTTTCGCTCCAGATAGTTAGGTTATTGAGATCATCTTGAATCAGGCGTACACTTTCACTTAGAACCTCAGGCTTATAGCTGTATACTATTTTGAGATCATCAGCATATAAGTATGGTTTCCCAGATTTTATGATGTTACATATATCGTTTATATACATGAGAAACAAAAGTGGGCCTAATACACTTCCCTGGATGACGCCACTAGTTATTGGTCTAGGTAATGAGAGACAGTCGTTGTACTTTACCATTTGTTTACGTCCCTTTAAGAATGAAACAAACCATGAATAGAGTGGGTTGTTGATTCCGAAGGACCGTAGTTTGGCTAGTAGCCGTTTGTGTGGAACCTTATCAAACGCTTTCTTAAAGTCTAAAAATATGACAGATACAAGGAGTCCATTGTCTCGTTTCAGAGTTATATCATTCATGTAGTCCACTAGGCATGTATCACATGATCTGGACCTAAGAAATCCATGTTGGGAGACCGAGATGAGATTATTAGTAATTACATGTTGGACTAACGCCGCTTTAACTACTTTCTCCATCACTCTAGACACCACTGAAGTTATGTTTATGGGTCGGTAATTTTCAACATTTGCTTCAGGTCCTGTTTTAATTTTGGGAATGATGTGTGTAGTTTTCCAGGCAGTAGGGTAATGCGCTGTAGAGAGTGATATTGCAAATAGTTTGAGTAATAAAACACACATATCATCGCCTCCACGTTTTAGCATGCTAGCCGGAATACCATCTGGTCCATCAGTGTAGGAGTGTTTCAGTGTACTAATAGCCTTAGAGATATTCTGTACATTGAAGTCTACGTTAGAAATCTCACAGGTAGGTGCTGTGATAAGTTCTGAATCATTAAGTGGTTTTTCATCAGTTAATGAGGAACAAAAGTGTTCATTAAATAGTTCCGTAACAAGTTTAGGATCTTCGTATACTTGTTTGTCTTTAATAAATATGTTTCCTCTCGACTTAGAACGTTTAAGTTTATTTTGAAAGAGTGTGGTGAGTGCTGAGGAGTTATTACTAAGTTCGACAGCACGTTTTTCCTGTTCGATTGCTTTTTGCGTACTTATTGCGTCTGTCTGGACAAGTATTTCTGTCATCGTTACTAAAGAGGAGAAGTCATTAGAGTTGTGGAAGCGAGTACAATGTCTCTGCAGACGTCTTCGTGTACCGACCGGTATAAACAGATCTTTAGAAAACTTAGGTCTCCAGTACTCTAAAGGTGCGATTTTGTTCATGATACTTTCGATGTTGTGATAAAATATATTGGTTAGTGTGTCGGTATTGTTTGCAGTAAAGACTGTTCCCCAGTCAGTGCTTCTTAGGTAATTGTGAAAATTACTCCAATCTACCTTGCGATAGTTTCTACGAAGGGTTACATTTTTACGTCTACCGTTTGTGTTTTTTATATTAAGGCTACATACGACAGTGTTATGATCACTACCTGGAAACTTTTTTCCAATATACACAGTATTGGGGGTGAGGCCACTGGTAAAGACTAAGTCCAAGATATTTTGATGTCTGGTAGGGCTACTAACATATTGAGTCCACTGTCCTAGTTCTAGACATTCAATAAATGATTCATAACGTTTCGGAGCTTTGACTGGAAACCAAGAAATTTCAGGCATGTTGAAGTCACCACAAATGAGCTTGCCTGTGAATGGAAGGGATGATGCTAGTGTGAATACCTCTGATAATACTGCTATTTCACCTATTGCCAAGTTAGGTTGCTGGTAGATACAGCCGAACAGTAAGGTAATGGAATTTGATGGCTTTAAAACAATCCACGCCGAGTCCTTCAGTTTGTTTAGTTCAGGTATATCGCATAGTAGTGAGTTTAAGCTAGAGTGAGCATAAATAAGGCACCCTCCGCCTCGTCCTTTCAATCTATCGCTTCTATATAGGAGGTAGTTATCAAGAGATATACTTAGATCGGAAATATTACTGTTAGTCCAAGCTTCAGATATCATTATAAGTGATGGTTGATATATGGAAGCAAACAGAGCTAAATCAGTCTTTTTATTGCAGATCGACCTAGCGTTGATAAGACACATATTAAACAAGTGGCCTACTAAGTTAAAGTGAGTGAGAGTATCTCGATTAAAGATGTCATGACCCTCGCGTAAGTGATGTATGTTTGAAGTAATGGATTGAGCGTTTTTCAATAGCTCTGTATTTTGATAGCTAGAGTCATTGGGGCATGTATCAAATAAGCTAGTGAAGTTGCTTGGGGATTTTATCCAGGAGGAAAGGGTGGTAGTACTTTCTGATGCGAACTGTACGGAGGAAGCGAGTTTATATTCCGCACTTGGTTTGAAATGACTAAGGCTATATGCTTCAACAGGGGTGCAACTAGGGGCCTTATTCCAAAAAAATCTGGTACATGTTGACTGTAAAGTGTACTGTTATTTGCAAGACAGTTTTGATGGTTAAGCTCGTAGCCTCTGTTATAACTATTTGCGCTAGTGCGAGCATGAGGGAGGTCTGATGCTCGTAACTGGAAGTGGTTACGACTGTTGTTATATATGGAGGCCGTCTTCATGTGGTGGGTTGATACTGGAAAGTTCACATTCTGATAGCAATTATAATTGTGATTCTGGGGAATGTACATAGGGTGTGGGGTGAGGAACCTGTAATTACCATGGTTATTAACGGTTTTAGGCTTAAGAAGGTGAGTGGAGTGATCAGTATTCTGATAGTTTTTGTGAGTGTGCGTGTAAAAAGGTTTGTTACGCTCAAGCGTACTACCCATTGTGCGAGGTGTTGATGGCAAGTTACATGATATCAGCGGATAGAACCTATTCACTGTTGTTGGGATACCCACAGAACAGTTGGCCTCAATCTTACGTGTCCCCCTATTCCGTATTTTGGATTTTATCTCCCCAGTCTTTTTTGTCAGAGATGAAGGGTTTCTTTGTCTCTGTGAGATGAACTTAGGTTCATTCGAATCCTCTCGTGGAGTATCTCTTGAGGGACCAATTTTTACATGAACATGTTTAGTTGGGTGTGTTTCGTTACACGGCCCACATTTTGGTATTATACTGAGCGAACACCCGGGATCAGAGATGCCGTCACGCTTTTTAGTGACAGATGGGGACCGTATCTTATCCAAAGATTTCTGATCTGCAGACTCATCTAGGTCTACGGATGGAACAGTCGTTTGTGGTATAACATCATGCTTGTTCTCCATGAGGTTTATATCATTCAATTTGTTGCATACTGTCTTTAGCTGGTTTTTTACTATCACTCTATCATAGGATTCTATTGCTTCACGTCTTCTTATACGACGTTGACACGGTGTTAGGTCAGGAGTGACTTTTATGCTTTTGTATGGAATTAATGAGCTGATATTTTTGCTCAAATCAATAAATTGCTTAGCATCGCTACAACAGTCAAACTTAAATAGTAGAGGGCAAGTCAATCTACCCGACTTTTTTCTAAGGCGGATGACTTGGCAGTTGACCTTCAGCATATCGCATGCTTTAAGGCAGATGTCCCTCAACTTATTTGGGTGTATGCGACCAGGGAGATTGTAAACTACTGCATTGTGGGAAGACATCATTCTTTTCGTAACTTCTTCAGCCACAAACTCCAAAATACACTCAGCTTTAGTGAGTTGTTCGAGATCTTTATCGGTATTAATACCCCATATGTGTGTGAGGGGTGCTAGTTGGTTAAGTCTACTGTAAATTTCGGCTAGGGAGTTTTGTAACTGACGAATGTCAGTACTATGTCGATCAGCATTCTCGTATACGTGAGATACACTGTTAGACTCCTTGGTTTTTGGTATATTGGACCTAGGCCTAAGTAAAGCATGCGGTTTGGTGGACTGTGTTGACTTTTTGATGCACGTGGGCATTTCGCTTTTTATGTCAACTAGTCTTACCGTTGGCATACTGCACGAAGAGATATAGGGGTTGTTACATGGAGAATCAGGTAGTGTTAGTGATACTTGTGGGTAGGTAGAATGGGGTTCGAAGGATAAATGCTTATCATTTTCGGGTACTGAGTCATCGGTCTTAGGAGTTACGGACTTTGACCTTTTAGTAGGCTTGAAAGCTGGTGAAATCTCTCTTTACCCGAGTTG
>NW_017386033.1:186643-229658 GCF_000237925.1 Schistosoma mansoni | reverse complement strand
CATGCAAACTCGATAAAAGCTGTGACTGCTCACAGAGAGCAACAGCAGAAAGTACTCACAAATGAAAAGACAAGTGTGTGGACATTATTCCTGAAGTATTCTGAAATCTCGATAATCTGACAATGTAAAACAATTTATTGGTTCCGCATTCACAAACCAAATAAATTACTGAATAGAAAATAGGAAATCAAGCAGTCTTTAGTACACCGATAAATGTGATTAAGGAGTTTAAAAATATGACCGAAGGTTGTTAGCCGATAAACACTCATTACAACTAAAACCACTGGGCAGAATTTTTTCGATAAACTAAATGTTAATATATTTTGGTTTTCATTGTGATGACACACATTTACGTTAGTTGCGAAAACGTAGTTGACAAGTCTCATTAAATGCATTAGTATCCTGTTAATCTTTTGTATACAAAAGAACAAGTCTAAGAATTTCTAAACCACGTGAAAAAATGTTACCACTTTCAAATTTCTAGTATGGTAGGACCTTGAGAAACGATCGTTTCAGCCAGTATAGCTTGATTGGTTCATCACGATAGGCAAGCTCGGGATCGTTTCAGCCAGTATAGCTTGATTGGTTCATCACGATAGGCAAGCTCGACCACCATGTCAAGACAGCAACAACGGTCGAGACTGCAGACGTAGGACGGAACCACATTGAGCAAAGAAACCAAAAACCGTCCCAACGACCACTTTCGAGACCAAACGTATGACAGACGTATTCGGAGCCAGAAACATTGACTGGATGCGTTTACAAGGGCGTGGGTAGTCAGGCCAGCTTTCGCCGAAATTGACTAAAGTTAACGGTACAAACGGGGCGCGTGGGTATAATTGGTCAGAACAATGATTGTTTCCTTTAAACCAGTCACGTTCTCGTCACAAAAGTAGGTCACTACACAAGAATGAATAATAAAGTTTCGTTCAATTTCTCTTCGTGAAAGAGGTTTTTATTGGACAGTTTCCAGTAAGGCTGCACAACTGATATCTAGAATTGTCAGTTTGATGCATTGAAAACTGCTAAATGTTCAAATAAGCAACGGTTTCACAAATTTAGATTTGCATGTAGAGGACAGAAGGTCTAACGCATGCATCAGTCCTTTTCAAGTAAGCCCCTGAGTGTTTAGTTTTCCTTTGTATCTGTCAGTTGGAGTGACGGATACCATTTCTTCAGGTTACGTGTTTCGAGAACCGATGGCTTGTTGTGAAGGCCAGTAGGCTATGACTATTTTGTTCTTTCGTGGCGTTGCGTCTTTGATCTGTCAGGCTAGAATTGCGTGTGTCCTAATTCATATCAACGATCTTATGGGGAGACGAAAGCTGTGTCATCAATTTCGTAAACGGCAAGGTGACTAGCGTGGCCACAACTCACATACAATTATAAAAATACAATTATATCCTAAATGAGTGTTAAGGTAGGAGAGTGGAGATCGTGATGGGGATGTCGTAAATCCGAAACCGTGTGATACGCCCTAACCCCACAAGTGACTACTTGGGCGAGGACACAAGTGTGAGAAAGTGTCATGGGCTACCGAATAAAATGCACAAGTACTAGCTCATTAAATACCACCCTAATCCTTAGGAAGTTGATCCATTTCTTAGCCACTGTAACGCACTTGTCCTTCAGGTCATTTCTGATTGTCAACGACTGACCTCATTAGGCTACTTCTAATTGGCTCTCCTTATCATAAAGTATAAAATGCACCGTCTAAATTACAACTGCCTTGTTAAAGAAAAGGGTATGTTGATGAATCATTCATGAAACAAAAGCTCGTGGTGTGTAGGATCACCGAGGACGAAACTTAATATCAGTATATTACAAACTTTGAATTGAAGTTGTCTCTGATGTGTCCCCTGACGCCCTCTCTCTGTATCCCACTCCTGGACTCAGATTGATCACATCGCTATCAGTTTCTGTTGGCGTGGCTATGTACAAGACCGTCTCTCCTTTTAAAGTGCAAATCTGTACTCTGATCATGCTCTTGTGGTGGACCAAAATGTATGATAACCAAAAATTAGCAACAAAAATATTATGTCTATAGTTTATGTAACAATTAACAGTTAATAAGTTAATTACACACAAATAACAAAATAAGGGACGTTACTTAAGTCTTCAGGCTATTGCGTGTTCGGCTGAGTTTGGTCCAAATAATCCACAATTATAATAAATTAGTTATCCCAATATGGACGATATAGATCCAATAGGTTTACCAAGCATAGAATTCAATAAGAATGTCACAATTGTCTATAAATATAGATGATATGCAATGAATATTTCATTTAACATATTTGCAGATATAGCAGAACGATGCAGATGTGAATTAGAGTGTATTTAATGAGGAGCAGTAACAATGCCACGATATGTTGTACTCAAAACGGAAGGAAGTCAAGTTACAAGTGTTCAAAGTAATACACTTAAACAACAAGTACAATTGTTTAATGCTAAATGTACAGAATATGAAAATACATGCGTAAACTATGAAAAATTATTTACAAAATAGGTTTTATGGTCCTATCTCCACACTCTTGTTTTCGCGTATCTTACCTTACGTTTCAGTAACCAACAGACTCATCATCCTAAAGGGGTCAATGTCAGAAAATTGTTTTCAGCTTCTGTTGCAACTAAATATCAAACTGAGCTAGATTCAAGGTTCGCTGCCAACCCACCGAAAAGTATGGATGAGCACTGGTTGTAAGTGCATGACGCCATGAAAATGGCGAGTAAAGTCGCTTGCGGCCTCGTGAAACGTCCCTCCTATAAGCACTGAGTTTCTTCAGGTTCCATACAACTTGTTGGAGCATTTCGCTCTATTCCGGGTAACCACAAGTTTGACCACAAATGAAGACTGCTGCGCAATGAGATTGGACAAAGCTTGCGTAAGGACCGAGAAGGCTGGTGATCGGGGTGTGCCGACGAGTTGGAAGCAGAAGCCGCATCTGGTGACTACCGTAAGCTGTTTCAGCTCATCCGAATAACTGACAGCAAGAAGTCTGGTATGAGTGAAACAATATTTGAAGCTGACGAGATGCCGGTCACTAACATCTACCGACGTCTTCGACAACGGGCAGAGGTTTTTGAGGAAAAATTTAACTTGTCTGCTGCTCGGACGACATTGATCAGACTGTCCTGTTAATGTGTGTGAAACACCCTCTTTATAGTTGCGTGTTATTTTCAATATCTCGTAAATACAAGAATGTTTAATATGGTTGTCTATGACATTTTAAAAAATTGGTAATCAAGTGAACTGAATTCATTTTTTCTATAAAATTTCATATAGCTCAAAGTTACTTGATCATAATCTCAAAATTTCTTTATCATGAGTTCGAATATAATGTGAACGAAGTTTCTAGCCCCACAAAAAATTAGACGTTTGATAACAAAACTTCCGAATGCCCAATAAATGCATCTGTTAACTGGCTATCACTATCATTCGTACCATCCGTTTCACGATCGTTGCGATTCTTAGATTTGAATGCAAAATTTTTCAAAGATGCTCACTACGCTTTAAAATAAATTGTAAGTACACTAACCCTAATACGCTGACATACAGTAAAGCAGTCTATACAAAAGTTTGAGGAAAGTGATTCAATATAAAGATATCAAACTGTATAGGAATTAGCCATTGTGATTCATTAGATATTTATGGAGTAGTGGCCAAAACTCATATCGGAGATCTTTAAAATCTGAGAGTTATTGCACGAATAACAATAAAGTACAAGAACTTTCTATAACGATCGGTCGACTGACCATATCTTTGAGACATTACTCTCCTGAACTTTCTGAATCAATGATTTCTGAGCCAGTAAGACCATATGACAATCCCTTTTATTATCTTCATAACAAGGAGTCTGGCTGAGTTGATTTGTGCAAAATTAATTATAGGCTCAGCAATTGCGGCATAAGAATGGATCCAAGTATAATACGTCATGAATTTATGAACATGCTACTAATGACATGTACAAGTTAACCGTAACGTTTTCCTACAAAACATTGAGTCTCTTGACCACTAAATTATCCAAAACTGACCGCATATCTGGTACGTCATTACGATAAACTCCTACAATATCTGCTGCTATCATACACATTCTGTTCAGTTGACAACTGTCACGTGGAGTGTAATGAGGTTAAGCCTAAAATTAGAATAACTTGTACACAGTTTTCCTAGTAGCAATGCGACTGAAGTTGATGGATATAGAATGTACGAGTGTATCTGTTGAGCACTTCTACAGTAGAACTGATGAAACTTCGAGAACGCATTGGATTCACATATGAACTCGGAACAGACTATGGGGGAGCAAACCATGAGCGGTGTAGATGATGTGACCAAGAGACATATTATGGTAAGTGATTGGCTTACAGTCACACCCAGAAAAACAGAAGTAAGCAAACAGAGTGAGACCTCTGTGTCTGACACAACCGGATTGCAGGAAGGAGAGGATTTCAGGAAGTAGAATTCCATAATGTGTTAAGACGGATCTTGCTGGCAGGTCAGTAATTTTCATAAGATAATCTTCGGAAAAAAAGGCTAGATTTGAGCACGACCTCAGCCACATTAGGTCTTTAATAAGTAACGTACTTCCAGAAACAGTTTCAAGAGTCAGCATCTGTAAGCTTTATGGAATAAGACAAAAAATGGATCCTGAAAATAATCAGAAAAGCCGCCTCTTAAAGTTTACCTTCGCTCCGGCTGGAGGAAGAAAACTAATACCGGGAATCTCAAGCAAACTGATTGGATCCGGAATATACGTCTGTGAGTATCCCAGCCTGGTTGACTGTATTAAGAGACTACCGGTAGAGGTAGAAAATAATAAGCGCTCTCGAAACTGTGGGAAAAACCTTGTAATTAAGGGTTTTCGAATTTTCAAAGTCCGGAGTAAAACAATCCCCAAACCACTCTGGTCAGTAAGAGAAAGTTCTCCACAGAATTAAAGGTGTGTTACACAAATCTTTGTAGCCTACAAACTAAAATGGCGGTGCTCAAGTCACTGGTGGATATAGAAAACCCCGATGTCGCCGTTGTCTCAGAAACATGGTTAACGTCAGAAGTTATTCATAGTAAAATTCATTTGATTTTATCCAGTAGGGCTGGTAAACTAAGTCATAGGAGAGGTGAGGTTATCCTGTACACTAAAAGTACTTTAACCATACAGGCATTTGAGAGAGTGGCACTTGGTTCAGGAACATGTGAATTTGTGCACTTCAGGATGAAATATATACGGCAAGATATTGGATTAGTTGTATTGTGTCGCAGTTCAGAATGTGTAGTATTTGATTTGTTCCTAAGTAACTTTGAGTCCTGGCGTAATTGGGGGGGGGGCAAATGCCTTATTGTGGGAGACTTTAATGCACCGTACATAAACTGGGCGAACTTAGAAGTAGGGTCATCAACAACATCATTCGTCTGCAAATTGTTAGAAATCACAATTGTACGGGTTTTATTCCAGTACATTAGAAATCACGCCAGATATAATTTACGAAGCTCATCGTGTCTCTTGGGTCTTATCTTCACACATGGTGATGATGTCGGTCAAATAACTTTCCTCCCACCTTTAGGGAGAAGCGATCATGTGGTGGTTTTATTCAAATTAATGGCTTAGATGGCCTGTCAAACCGTTGTGCCCGTCCGTCCTAACATAAGGAAGGCAGACATGGAGGCGATAAGCTCCGCGTCATCGGCTGAAAACTGGATAATTGACTAGGAGGCATCAGTAGAAGAGTCATGGAGTCATTTCAGGCAGTTATACAATTACGTAGCTCAAGCATATATACCCTGAACAGTCCCAAAGAAGACATGGAATAGTTAACAGGACCAGATGAACTACAGCACAAGATCCTAAGACAAATTGGACAATACATTGCAGCTCCACCAACTTTGATATTCCATATGTCACTTCACCATGGTGCGTTACCTACGGACTGCAAGGATGCAATCGTCACTTCAATACATAAAACAGGATTAAGACAACTTATTTCGAGCTACAGACCTATCAGCCAAGCCAGTGTCGTAACCTGATACTGCAAAAGGTAATCAAAAAGGCCATAATGACGTCGGCGGAAACCAGCAACTTGTTAAATAGCGAAAAACGGGGTTTTAGCAAAGGATTGCCTTGCATAACAAACCTCATTATAGCAAGAAATAAATGGATAGATGCTCTAGACAATGAAAAATCAGTGGATGTTGTTTACATAGACTTCAGCAAATCATTTTGACAAGGTGCTAATAAATAATTTTCTCTTAAATTTGGTAAACCTAGGAATTGCCGGAGCTCTCCTAAAATGGCTAAAGGATTTCCTAGTAGGCGGGAGACAGATTGCACTAGTGAATTCGAAGTGCTCTACCTGGAAACCAGTATTTTGTAAAGTACCACAAGATTATGTTCTTGGTCCTTTACATTTTATACTGTATGTAAATGAACTCCCAAGTATAGTTCAGTCCCAAATGTAAAAATATGCTGATGATGTAAGATTCTGGCGAAAAATAATGTGTAACTCAGATGAATGAGTACTTCATGCAGACTTCAAAATTTTGGTTGGCTGGTCGAAAGAGTGATTGATGCCTATCAATGCGGCAGAGTTTGTCTACATTCACATTGGGGACACAAAGTTAAAAAAGTACAACATAGGGAAAATGCCATCATATTCACCATAGTATACACGACGTGAGTGAGAACTAAACTTGAAAACTGTGTTCACGCTACAAGCTCTCGTTTAAAAGGTAACTCAGATATCCTGGAAAACATACAAAAGTCAGTTATCCAAGCAATTTTGGCACTTCGAGGTTTACCATACAAAAAGAGGCGTGGAAAGCTAGACCAATTTACTCTGTCCTATCGCAGATTAAGAAGTGATCTGATTTTGATGTATGAAATACGAAGAAATGATTTTGCACTTGATATATCCTCTCTTTTTCCTCTCACCAGAGCCGGACATCTTACACGACATAGCAGGGGAGTAGAAAAGTCAAGAACTGATAAAATACTCTTGGCATACAGGTTTTCACAACGAGACATCAATTCGTGGGACTTGTTACTCAGAGCAGTGGTGTTCGCTTATTCGCTTGACTCATTCAAGAGAAAACTAGACACTCACAGAGGCATACTAGAACAGGAATCACATATGCCGTAGGCTTTCTGCTCTTATTACACAAATACGAATAATATCTTGTGTTCGTGCCGCTGTAGTATCTCTGCATGTCATAAAATTTAATCACAAAAAAAGTTAATTTTCTGCCGTGCACTGACATTTCCGACAGTATGCTCAGACTTGGCACCAAGTTCTACGATACTGAGGAAGACTAAGTGATTTTATTGGCAACGAAGCTCCGAGGAACACGTCGTTACCTTCATTCCAAACGTATTGCTGATCGATGCGCGTTATGAACCTCCTTCCGCAAAATTTATTTCGTGTCATTCAAACCGGACACCGGAAAATCACTTATTTGCTTCATTAAGTTTTTGTGCCTCCATTTTTGTTTTGTCTTATCAAAGAAAAGCAAGAGTACAACTAAAATCACCGCACAGATTGTTCAAGATGTTCGCTTTACGTTTGTACTCACGAAAAACTCTGACTAGGTAACTAATGTGTTTGAGCATCGTGTTCACCATATAACAAATTAATAGGAGCATATCAGGATGGTCGGACAATTTGCGTAAACAAACAAAGTTATCTGATTCTATCTATTCCCGAGAGGACAAATATGGAGCGCATAATTATCATCCTCTACCAGTAGCTTTGAGCAAAGGCAAAGGTATTTCGACATTTTTCATTTTATCGTTAGGAATTTATGTTTGGGATGTTGAGGGAAACTGTTATATGGATTTCTTGAGTGCTTATAGTGCTGTGAACCAAGGACACTGTCATCCACGTATTATTGAGGCTCTCAAAACTCAATCAGAAACACTCACTCTTACCTCACGTGCATTTTATAACGTTTGTTTAGGAGAATTCAAGGAGATGGCTGCAAAAATGTTTGGATACGATAAGGTTTTGCCTATGAATTCAGGTATGAGTTTTGTATTATTCAACGTTTAGTTATGAATTAAAAGCAAGCCATATTTTCTATCTACAGAGTTCTTGAGCTATATCATGTCCTATATGGTTCACTTTAGCGGAACAGTTTTATTTCACACAATGGTTTAGAAAATAAGGAACTGATAAATGTTCTTTTCAGATAAAATATATTTAAACAACAATGTATTGGATTAAAAATATCAATAAGCCATGAAAAGTCTGATCAGTAACTGGGTTTGCTATAGGAAACATTATTAGGAAGCATTAATTAGTTTTTGTACATGTCAAAAATACTGGTTTGATTGTCGGATTTTTTAAACGTGGCATATCTACTAAAATACGAGCTTATGGTGTTTTTTATAACTTTTCGTGGTAGCCACGTAACATCATGTTTACATTTATTGTGTACAAAAGCCAGTCATATACTTTTTTAGGTCGGATAGATCATTTCATGCAGCAATATTATTTGTGATGACTGGAGGTTGAAATTGATTTCAAAGTAAACAAACCAGTTTTTTCATATAATTATTTATACCAAGAGAACAAGCCTTAAACTCATGAATATGAAATAAATCTAATGAAAATAACTGGCAGTCGTTTATACCTACCAGTAGTTTTTGAAGCTTTGGTTAAAAAACCGTCAATTTTTTTCACTATAAAAGAAAAAAACCTACAGAATAAAAACTTAACATTTTGTTGTCTAATTTGGAGATCATATGTATATTCTGACTATTAATTCAAATATTTCAAATTTAAAAAGACTGTTTTGTGACTAATAGCTCTTTAGTTTGCACTTAGGTCCTCAGAGAAGACACTGCACCTGCATTTCATTAAAGTTGTTTGATCCTAATCCTAAGATGATGTTTTCTCTGGTCATTCAACTCTTGCAGATTCGAATATATCCCAATCAAACTGCTGTATTTAGGGTAACATCATGCAAAGTACGAATGTAGGGAAGGATAACGCTGTGACCATTTCGGTGATCTTGTTTGCAAATAGCAAATGTCAGTCCCATTAGTAAACGTACCTACTAGTCGTATCTTACTATACCGTGCAATATTATTGATGAAATACTTTTGTCCTCATTTGATCATTAAAATGAGTTTCACAAATGAAAAATCATGCATGTTTTGAAATTCTCAAGCTCATTACTCAGTTACCTGAAAATTATTAAATTTACAAATGTCTAACGACTATTAGAAGCTCTAAATTCATTCGTAATACATCATCATTGGTCATCGGTTTGGAAAATTTTACAGATTACCAATGATTCTTTCTGTTTTGATCTTCATTAACTTTAAATGACTCGCGAAATTTATTCTTCGGTCCACAAGTACATGATTTTACAGGTTATTAGGAAAAGTCCATCTGTTCTATTCGAAATTAAGTGATACAAATGACTTAAAAGGTATATAAAATTTTAAACGATCTATGAGTTGAGTACGTTAACAAACCAAATTTTTAAGGCAAAGTGAATTATTATTCAAGCTTTTAGCGATTCCTGGTTTGACTTACTTTCTTACTGAGTTCATTTGATCACTTTACTTTCGACTTCACGACCAACATCATAGGTTATAGTTTATATGCCTGAGATCAATGCGGACAATAAAAACTGTTGACACACATTGTGCATTTTTACAATATTGAATTAAATTCTGTCCTTAATCATTGCATACACGATCCTTCAAAAGTTACAATGTTTCCGGTGAATTTAATTGTGAATGAAAGTTGTGAACATAGCTTGAATCATATGACCTCATCGATCTTACTAGTTTCGTTAAAAAACACCATATAAATCACTATTTATTTTCACGAACGTTTGCCACCTATTCTCTTCGATTTAATCGTCCTATTGTGGTGTCAGTGAAGATTTATTATACCGATGAAAATTCAAAAGGACCAAAGGTTATACAATTTACCAACTTCTTGATATTAACTATTTTTCCTTTTGAATCTTGCTTAATAATTCTCAGACCTTCGAATAAAAACCACTCCGTGTTGCATCTGAAACTCAAGCCTACCATCAGAAATAGCAATACAAGGTACACTTCATCTAAATCGTGAAAACAAATATATTTTTAAGTTCTGGCTAACAAAATTCCTGTAAAAAAAATCCATCCGCTTTGTTCAACGTTTAGCAAAATAAGACGCACTTACAAAGTAAGTCAGCTTCCGTAAGAAGCTGTGAGAAAGCTCGACTACGTTTCTGTTATTCGTCTTGCTAATTTCATCTCTTCGTACTAACATTGCAGGATAACTTAAGTCAAAGCAAAAGCTTTTCCTCAGGTTCTATGTCACTTATAACGGACTAACTAATTTTGGTGTACATAAATTACGAAGATAGTCATGAAGAGAGAAGTGATGTGTTGTACATGTAACTGACGATAGCTATTAAGTAATCGCTATTGTTAAACCATTTTTAACATTATAAACAATAAAGCTAGTTTTATTCAGTTATATAAAAGAACGTTAGAACCACTTGTCTAAAAACAGAGGAAGCGGGTACAAAACTCACCTAATTAGGACATTTCTTTTTTGAGCATTTTTAGTTACATGTAAGAGCAGATTTTTTCAACATGTATGCTATTACCGTTAAGATTGCCATTGTTATGCACATGACGGAACAATGACATTTAAACAAAATATGACATGTTTATTGGTGCTTCTTACGCAAACCATTTTATTCCTTTCATTTTATTTCGTTACTCCTTTGATACTGATATCTATTAAGATTCACTCAAAGAGATCACTATTTCGGTTTTACGATTATTTAGATCATTGATAATAGCACAGCACTTAATATATAGATTATGTTTAAAATTTAAATTTAAAAATTAAAATATGAGATTAAAACTTTTTTGAAGTGATATCAAGCTTTAGAGTAGTCATATAACTACTACAACATAATACACAGGTAGTAGTGGTAAATATGAGTTATCTCAATAACAATAGTAATGACTTTTCAGCTGTTTTGGATGTCCCCCAGTAGTTTATTTTAAGTTTTACCGTGGTGATTTTTTTCCGAAAATAATTTACTTTCTTAATAGAGGAAAGTAAATATTGTTAACGAAAATATTCGAAGGAAAATTGGAAGATAATTTGTTCAAATTTATACTAGCGGTCAAATTACACAACTGACATTTATTATTTAAACATTGAAATCTCCGTATTCACAAAATTGAAGTGTTTTACAAATATATAGGGGTCGAAGCTGGTGAAACTTCAATAAAACTTGCACGTAAATGGGGCTATAAAGTAAAGAAAATTCCGGATGGACAAGCCAGAGTAATATTTGCTGAAGGAAACTTTTGGGGTCGTACTTTAGCTGCATGCTCTTCATCTACTGATCCTACTTGCTATTCAGGATTTGGACCATTCATGCCCGGATTTGTCACTGTTCCTTATGATGACTTGAATGCTCTTGAAGTAAGTTTGCTTGCTAGTTAGATTGATGATGCAGTCAGAATGGGTGACTTTAACTCATCGTGACTTTATTACTTTTTGGAATACATACACCAGATTTTAATTGTTTGATACATAAAGAACCTTTTTGTGGCTCTGTTTTTAGGTCTTGTGTATTGAATGATTCCGTTTCCCTTGCATTTATGCACATATATTATCTAGTGACATAGTGATATTTCTATTACTATCCAGTGGTTAATCAGTCCCACTTGTTCTAGTATCCGATTTTAATGCAAGTAACCAGATGGCTGATAACTCATATTTCAATTAATTTGTTGACTGGTTTCAAGTGTTTCTTTCTATGATGTAGTCAGTATCATCTTTCGCTTTATTAAACTTTTTATTAACCCCAGGGGTTTAAAATCACACCAGTTGAACAATCATCGAAAATAATGCATCACTGAGCACCTGTTTCCTTCTGGGTTGAGATTTGTGACACATGAATTTTAGAATTGTATGACAATATTTGGCGACACGTATTTCTCTTTGAATTTATGTCATGGTCTTGGTAATGTCGGGTTTAAATGAAAATTAGCCTCGGATTATTTGTAGCTGATGTGAAACTACCCAAATAAATTTATATTTGCTTCTAGTGTTATATTAGCCATATAAATATTTTTTTAATGTGCTTACATTGTGTGGTTGTCTGGAAAAGTGACAAGAGGATGAAAGGTGCTTCAGATGATCAGCACTAGTTTCAGAGTTAGACAGTTAGTCAAATCTGAGTAATAAAAGTATATACTGCTTGATTATAAGTAAAAAAAGTGTAAATCCAATGCTTGATAAACATCACATGTAGCGGCTGAAAAGTCATTAGAATACATTAAAAATGTAAACCATATTTCTTCATAAGCAAAGATGGACAGTGGCTAGCAGTGGAATCCAGGACGCGCGTTTTGTCCTACTTGGGATTCGTCAGCTGGATGTACCTGCATCTCAGAGTTGATATTCACTCTAGGACTTCAACCCAGTACCCGTTGCTTCAAACGCCATCGCGTTATCCACTTAGCTACTGAGTCCTGATAGCCACCTGCTTGTGCAATGGGTTGAAATTATATTTGCTTGGTGTTGTTTACTCGTATTTTCCCATTGTTATTTAGGACTGCAATTGATCAGTCTCTTGTTGTTTTAAATCAAAAATATTTAAAAATCTTGTCTAATGTATAAATTTTAACATTTTAGTAAGATCAAATTCATTTTCTTACTACACTTACAATTACTACACTTCCTAAAATCTAAATTGGTCAATATTTTTATTCTTACCTAAACCATTTACTTAACAAAATTTCTTAGTTCAGAGTTTTGTTTCTTTTGTAAACCAGATATAGTGTTAGTTTGAAATCACTGTAACTCAACTGTGAGTTAATTTGAAAGTCGACAAACTCAGCTATACAAGCCAATGTACTAGAAAAAAATCAAACAAGTAATTTATCTGTGTGGTTTACGAAGAGGTTTTTTGTTTAAAGACAAAATGTTATTGATAAAAATAAGGACCAGGGTCAGTTTTATAAGAGCACAAAACCGAAAAATGTTACACTGAAGTAACTTGACCGATAACCACCCTTTTGAAGGTCATAACCGTGAGTTTTCTTTGAAATCATCAATGTATAAAATGTGTGACATCAAACAACAAACCTAATGTCAAGTCTTTTCAAATTGCTTTCAGATACAATTTGAAAGTATTTTAAATCAAACCACTTCCGCACCACGAATATAAGACCATATGTAATTTGGTTAGTTCAAAAAGTCATTTGTATGAAAAAAATGTAAATTTCAATGAACTAAATAATTCCACAATGAACTCACACAGGCTTGACACCAACTTGCTTTATTAAGTGTTAACTTTAAGTCATGATCAAAGTGAATGTCACTAGATTGTCTAGTGTAATGGTTATTTATTTGAGGTTCAAAAAGATAAAATGTCGAAGTTAATTTTAACAACTGACACACTGAACCACTCAATAATACCTTGTTTCTACCTTTTGTTCCAAGAAACAATTATTTGCAACAATCTAATAGAAATTAGCTTAGCTTGAAGCTTTCATACTTCCGTAAAAGTATGATTAGCGTTAGACGAAGCTTATGGAGATAAAACAAAGCATTTCCTTTTAGGTGATATTATTACGGAACTAACTTAGTTGATGTAACACTTAAAACTAGAGAGAGCTGATGTTATTTTGTGATACCATGAGACTCTTCAGCAGTAAAAACATGTCTCTTCCAGGTGTCAAACTCCTCAAGTTTTGTGGTAATTACTTAATCATCAAATTTAATGTATATTTTAAATAAGATAGTACGCAAAATCAACGATTTGAAATTCGCTGAAAGTAGTTTTGATGTCTTTTACTTAAGGTAAATTCTTTTGAATAAGAACTACTTTTTAACGTGATTGTTTATTTGGTTTGATAGTTTGTGTTTTCCTTGTTTTTCTAGGCCGAATTAAAAAATCAAAATACTTGCGCATTTATGGTGGAACCGATTCAAGGTGAAGCTGGTGTTCGTACACCTTCAGATGGTTACTTAAAGGGTGTACGAAAATTGTGTACTAAATATAATGTACTTTTTATAGCTGATGAAATACAAACTGGTTTAGGTCGAACAGGAAAGTAAGCTATTACTATGATTGGTTTTACTTCTTATCAACTACTTTAAACTGATGTTGTCATAATGATTTGTAGCTGATATTAAGTAGTTAGACTTAGAATAAATTTTTACGCTTGATTTGAGTAATTTCGTGAATTGAATCAAGTAACATCGATATGTACATTTAAATTTTATATAAATATCTGAATATACCCCAAGTAAGACGAGTAATAGAAAGATACACGTTCCGATATGCATATAATCTTTGAGATAAATAAATTAGAATCCAAACTGATGTTTTCTGTTCCCTGTAACGATATTTAGACATTATTATGAATAAAGTGGTAGCTTAGCTTTCTCAATGCATTCTGTTATCCATTTATAAATCAAAGGTTTGAACCTGACTCCATTTACTTCGCTCCAGACAACTGGGTAGTATATTTAGCCTTCACATCACAAGATAAAAGTTGAGTGCGCTGATCAATGAATGAGTTAAATTATTTCAATTACTTATAGATGAACTAAGGAATTAAAAATCTGGTGCACTATAGCATTTACTCAAAACAGTCTCTTTTCGTTTCAATGTGAAAGGAATGAATAAACAATGAGCGAAAAAATAATGTAGTAAATTGAACACTGGAGAAAAAGGAATGACAATATGATTAAATATTGATAAACTAAACCTAGCAAAACAGAACCATTTCTTCAGAACGAACAATTGTACATTGGGAAAAATGTTTCGAAACCATTTTTAACTGTATTAGAATAACTATTGAAGCACTTATGACTAACAATGAGAGCCTAATAAAAAAAAATTAAGATAGCGGCTAAATCACTGATTAAAAAAAAACAAGTATTCATAAAAGTACAGAATTCGTTATAATGGATTGATTGCTGTATTTCATATACATTATAATATAGTATCAAGAATTTAATGTTTTTTATCAGATATTTAAAACACATCATCTTTTACTCAAATTCCTTTCACAATAAAGCATTTGGGTCACAAGAATATATTAAAGTTTGTTGTCTATACGAATCGAATCAATAAACCCATTCCCCATCTTATTACTACAGATAACTAACTCTGGATAAGAGTATTTTCGGGTGAATAATCGACTTAAAGATCATTTATGAAGAACTTAAAGGACCCTTTGAAAAAAGTATGATTGTTATACTCATTTTTAAGTTTATTAGCCAAGATAAAATAATTAACAATACTATTATCACTTGATTATCAAAATCAAATTCAATGAATTAGAGTTCAATTTCAGACCTAAAACTTGAAGATCAATAAATTTGCCTATGAAAGAAAACTCATGACTTGCATAGCTGAATAAATCTCGATTACATTTAGTATAATCCCAAGTAATATTTATCAAACGTCAATGGCAGAAATTTATACATAACAATTTTTGCAGATAATTTATCTCGTTTTTTTAACCTACTCTTTTGTTATTATTCAGACGGTTGTGTGTAAACCATGAAGATGTTCGACCAGATATCGTTCTACTTGGGAAAGCTTTATCCGGAGGAGTACTTCCAGTAAGTTATTAAAGTTAACGCCGTCATATGTTTACGCTGTCCGTTGGGTTTTAGATATTTAAACTATCGTTCATTAGTAATTATTCGAATATCTAAGGATGAAAAAACTAAAATGTAACATCAGTCTATGAATTCAATGGAATTTGATCTGAGCTGTGTAGATAGGTTCAGAATACCGGGTTAGGGTCTGTATAATTATTGTAATCACTCATCGGAGATGTTCAATTTCCTGGCTTATAACTCGCCACAGTGAGGCAGATGAATTTATTCCTTGTCTTCCCTTTCATCTTGAGCTTCAAATTTATCTTATGCTTCATTTTAATTCTATAGATTCATTCTTGGTTCTCGAATCATATTATATGTTGTCCAAACTTATCCACTCTCACTGCTACTGTCAATACTTCTGCTGCTACGATATTTGTCTTGACAAATTTATCTCTCTGTGCTGACACGGTGTAGCTACTTAAGCCAACATACATAGGTTCTAGGTATTACTTTATATTTGACTAAATGACCAGGTTTTATAAAGATTTAAGAGACTGTGATAAAGGATAAAGCGGTGGCCACTTCGTAAAATATTAACATAATAGACTGTTGAGCGGTATAACAAACGTTTCTCTGCTTCAGATTTTACTCCATACTACTAGACGGCTTCAATAATTGTATCGTATAGCTTATCCTCTTTACTCATTCAATCAGTGTAAATCATCCATCCATTTATTAATCACGATTTTAGTTTGTTTAAAACTATAAACAAAAGGGTTAGATCTTAGCTATATAATAATTTCTTACTATTAGAGAACAGTTTTTATTGAAGTATATAAATATTTAGAGAGAAGGAGACTAGATTATTAAAATTGCTTTGAGTGAATAGATAGTTCTCTTTGGATCAATATATGTATAATACTTTTACAGAATCCTAGTCTGTTGAGGAAATCAAACCCAGAATTTTTTGGACCCTATTCCCCGTAAGTTAATGATTTTTCAGTAAAAGATCAAGTCTGTGGAGTTCGAAAATGTTTCTTATGTTTTCTAAGTATGTTGTGATGGCTTTAGAATAGGCAGCTTGTTCACTCACTTTTTAATGGACCTATTCAGTAGACAAGGATAATAATAATAATAACGTGAAAACAATTTGAAACCTAATCACTGCATAATAAGCTAATGATACCAGGATAGGTTTAAGGTGAGAATAAATTTTTTTGAATACACAAAGGGGTTTGAATTTTCGTATGTCTGAGGCTTCAATAAACTTTAGTATACGCCCTTTTACACCTATACAACACCACAAAAGCCGAGTTAAAATCAATCTTATGGCCTGTTTCCATTATATGTTTGGCAATAGATGATGACGGATGTTTATCCTCTACTCTTATTGGGTCATTTGATTCTATTTGTTTCTGCAACCATTTTGGTACATGTTCACACACCCTAATTTTCAGATCACGATTGCTCCTCCCTATGTATGTGTGACACAATCATTTTTATGTCTTTTAGGTTTTGGATGAAGCATAAACCTCGTTCTTTCGCTGCACATTACGTTTTGTTGATGACTGATTTAAGCCTTTGTTTTAATAAAAGGTTGTTTGAATCACCTCGAAATGGTAAAGTGATGTAGACAGGCTTTCTTTCTACCAAGACTACAGTCGGTCTCACTGTGTATTGCGCTAATATATCACATAGTTCTGATAATCTGCGTCTTTTTATTACACTATCAAAATTTATCAAAGGGACTAATTACTTTAAAGATTAATGAACGTAGTTCTCAGTATTAATAGGCTCATACAAATCATAATATTGATTTTGCTTCTTAATAACATACAGAATAAGAAATTTATGCATTTCTAACATTTTAACTACCGGGAACACAAGATACACTATTATTTCAATTAACCTAATAAATTCAAATTAGTGAATATAGATATTTCTAGAAATTATTGAGTTATTGATATTATGAGCTAATTTTAGTTAAATATCCATTAAAAATCAGGAAGGACTAGACAACTGTTTTGCCCAAACATGGGACTCCTCGGCATTGCCCATCTACGACTCTGAAGGGGATTAGTTCTAAAGCCTTCTGTCTAACCCCCTGGACCATTAAATCAGTGCACTTACATGATCACAGATATGTCAGAAAATTATTCAAACGTTTCATAGTATCCAAGTCTATTAACGAGTGGGTTGTCAATATTCTTACTTTTATTATGAAAATATATTCTTCTGACCAAAATGGTTATTTTAATTTCACAACAATTAAAGTTGATCATATGTTTTATATTGAAAATGACCTTTTACGTCATTAAACTCTTAACAACTTATCAAAGTACATTTCAATCAATTTAAATATAAACAATATCAATGAATTGTTATATGAATTCAAAATAGATTAATTTTTTCGGATATTTTGACTTCATTTATTTGTTTACATGCTTCAGAACAAAAAATCTATTTAAGTTTTATATTTAATATGTTTGTTTACATACTAATTATTAATAATGTTGGCTAAAAATAATGTTCTCCAATTTTGACTACTTATGTTAACATTATAAAATAGTAAGCAGAGATGGATAGTGGCTAGCAGTGGAATCCAGGACGCGCGTTTCGTCCTATTTGGGACTCGTCAGCTGGATGTACCTGCATCTCAGAGTTGATGTTCACTATCCATCTCTGCTTACCATGCTTGTGAATTAAGGTTATATTGAGGCAATACGCACAGTATGCACATATGCCAATTAGAGACTGACCAGTTGCAGGCCTAACAAATCGATGGGAAGATTCAAACAAACAATACTGAATGAATTATAAAATAGTGTTTGTATAAAATATGAATTTTTCATTCTTTCTAACAAAATTATTACAATTTATAAAGTTATTTTAATTCCATGCTCAATAACTCCATCATTAAAATGTCCCTAAATAATTTGAATGAATTAATTCAAACTAAAAATTCGTGAATTGTTTGAAGTTAGACATTAACACCGTTGGATGCCGGCTCAGGGGTCTAGTGGTTAAGCGCTCACGCGCGAGACTGATAGATCCTGGCTTCGAATCTCGCGAGTGCGGGATCGTGGATGCGCACAGCTGACGAGCTCCACAATAGGATGAGACGGCCATCAAATGCTTCTAGGTTTCCCATTGTGGTCTGGTTTCAATTGACTAGTGATTTCAATTGTATATAATTAAAATTTATTAAAGTAATCTTTATTAAGAAATAAGAATGGTCAAAGATTCACTAAAACTCCGGGAGCATCAGATTGTCGGTTCGTCTTACTTGGATAGATCTTAAAAGTGAGTATCTATGAATCACACGATTTCCCACGTATAAAAATGAGTCCACTTGTCAACTTTGAAAAGACTAATTTTCGTGTGTGGGTTCTTAGTGGTCCGTCTGCACTGATATTAGTACTAACATGCCATATTGTTTTATCGTTAGTACACGCTTTCATCTGCTTAGATAAGTGAAGCACCTATTTTGCCAAATGTAGTGTTGCTAACAGTTGGTGCAGTTTATCTTGTAGGTGACATTGAACCAGTCTTTTAGCGCTTTGTGTTTTGGTCTGCATATGATTGAATAGAGTGATTATGTTGATCCCTGATCAATACTGGTTTCGGTCTTTGTGATTACTTCTGATATGTTTATCGTGTACAGTAATATAACCTATTTCATGAGTTTCCGGAGGGAGACTTTGTGATGGTATGTTGAACTGTTTGACAATAATTATTTCTTTGTATCTGATTAGCTTGGTTCGAAACATAAGTAATAAATCAGGCGGTTTGTTTTAGTATTCAGTACGCCATCCGACTAAAATTTGTTTTATATGAGCAACCTAAAAACTTTTGTTTTAGAAATCATTTTCTTCCAACCTTTTGCGAAAGATATTCAGTTAATCAAAATCAGAAATACTATCTCGATCCACAAATAAAGATCAACTAATTTACCCTAAAACGTTGGTAAGCAGTGTTTTATAGTTGATGGAATGTAGCGCAACTGTGAAACGAATGCAATTTCTCAGCATTTAAACAATTTTTATTAAATATCAACATATTCCTTTACGTATGCAAAACCTTTTTGCTGCACTTGGCATACTTTTTATCATATTCTTCTTAGATTTGTATGGAAAATAGTTTCACTGATGTGCATGAAAACGTGTAACTAGAACACCTATACGAAATTAAGAGATTATATTCGCTAACTTATACGAATATATCTGAAATACTCGAGCTTTATTATAACATGAAAACATGGAGATGTAATATTTAAAAGCCTGAATAATGTATCAAAATATCTTACCATCGATAAAGTTGGCCTCAATAGTTTTCCCAACAACCATATTACAATTATACGTTTTATGAACCAAGTTAGTTTCGCTTGTATTTTCATTTATTTATTTATCTATCTACCTATCCATTTTAATTCAGGTATCCGCTGTTTTAGCTGATGATTCAGTTATGTTGACTATTCAACCCGGTGAACATGGATCAACTTATGGTGGTAATCCATTAGCTTGTAAAGTTGCCATGGCTGCTTTAAAAGTAAGTCTTTCCTAACTACTATCGTTACAGTTCGTAACGTTCTGTTGTCTTAAAACTTTCAATAATAAGGAATGTATTCAATCAGTCTACTTCATTATGTTGAGTTCTTTGAAAAACGTTTTTGATGTAGCCTGTAGTCCCGAGTTGGCTACAGTTTTGGATAGTAATTAACATTTTAATTCGGAACACGCTGAAGCTATGACTCACGACATATAGCCTCAAAACCCAAGACTTTATTCACTAAGTCACTGAATAATTATGGCCGATAGTGTGCTTATCATTGTTAGGATAGTGGCATACTCAGCTGACGAGCCTTAAAATGAGCCAAACATACGTGTCAGATTATACTCTCAGTCATTACAGAAATGTATCAGCATATTGTTAATAACTTCTAGCCTCAGTATTTACCGAGTCACCAATAATTTTTCACATTTCGCCTACCAGCTTAAGATAGCTGAAACAGTTTAAAAGTTCAGTAAACTCAGTCTAACAAAAATTTGAAATTGTTAGCTTCAACAGAATGTTGTAAGCAAAGTTTGCTTGACTTCTAGCCTTCATTGTTTAAGGTTTCTATGAGATAGATTTTGATTCATTTGTAAAATTGTGATGTTATGTAAATTTTTCAACTCATTCAATTGGTCACCTTCTTTAAAACATATTTCCATGTTAGAATTTGAGTAAATCTATCTAAATGAAAAATACTAGTGAATGCGCATTTACTATTCATTTAAACAGTTTTGGATAAATTTCATTAAAAGTATATGATAATATTCATCACGAACCGAAACTTTTATTCTGAGATTTAAAAAGTATCCTTTCATTTATTTTTTACTCTTCGGTAATGTTTTATTTTATTTTTTTTCAAAAATAAGGTTTTGGAAGAGGAACATTTAGCAGAACATGCACAGAAACTAGGTGAAATCTTTCGTCATGAACTGAGTAGACTTCCAAAATCTGTCGTTGAATTATATCGTGGTAAAGGTCTTTTAAACGCGATTGTAATTCGTCAAGGTAAATAGTAATTATAAATATTTATGTTTATATCATTTGAATTGTTAAGATTAATAGAACTAGAGTGTAGATGAACAAAGTTATTTGTTGTTTATATATTCTTAATATTTTGTCAGGAATTCTAATTGTATCTGTGTATGGAAGTGAAGGAAGTATCATGTTGTATTGATAACAAAAATAAGCGAACCGTTATTAAACAATGTGAATAAATGTAAAAATATCATTTGGAATCTAAATTGAACCTAATAATAATAATAACAATGAATACATATGATAAAAGTACATGTACATAAAAATGACCGGGACACAGATTAGTGATTATTGTATTATTATCAGAAGGGGTTTTGTGGAGATTTAGTATTTTCATAGTTGAAAGCGTGAGCCAATTGAAGCTAGACCACCAGGGAAAACCTGGAAGCAGTGGATTGTATTCCAGTGGTGGACGTAGGGCATGCAACGGAAAAAGAACACAGAAAAGAACTTTCGCCTGTATGAGTTTCAGTGGAACATTCACCTGTGCAATACTAGATAAACGTCAATGTAGGTAGCTTGAAAGCTTCACTGATTTTTTTTATAGAACTGTAACTGGTGACATTTTGTTGACATTATGCTTTGTGTTCTCCAACTGCTATAATATTAAACTTCTGTGAGATTTAATTAGCATTTTTATTCCATCACAAAGAACACTGCTTGAGGAAGTGACGGTAGCGATGTCGCGTCGTTCAACCTATATATTTGTTTCTACAAGAGTTAAATCTATAGATATGCAGATATAACTGAACCCAGAAGTGAATTTGTTGCTCATACGGTTTAAACATAGTAAATAGTAGAAATGATACTTGTGCCACTTAAGTGTAATTTTTAAGACATCGGACTTGTAAATAAGATAAAGCTGAAAAAATTCCCTTTGGTTTCATAATCTTGAAGTAATGTTTAATGTAACCTAGAAGCGAACAAAATGATCACTCTATCTCTACCGTAGTATGTAAACTTGTTAGCTTATAGTTTCGGAGTGAGCAAATTTGTTCTAGGCGGATACTCTTTTTCAATGTTCTAGTATGGTTCCTCTCTGTACATGAGGGTGATAAATATAAGTTAGTTTTGCAAAATCCGTTTCTCTTGAGTACATTTTTTCGAACAATATTAACAGTAGCAGAAACATTAAGGAAAATGGATTCTTAGGATATTCTTTTCTACGGGTGAGAAGTCAAAAATGTTAATAATGAAGATCATTTGTGAAAATGTACCCACTTTGAAGAACGTTTTCATAATATCTCTGAAAACCAGGATATATTCGGGGTATGTTTTGCCCTAGTTTATCATACTATAAGTGGGATTGTAAGCATATTTGTTGCATAGTTTCTGTTTGATTAAATTAGTCTTCCTTAATCTATCCAGTAAAGCTCCTAACCAATATTTCTCTTCGATTGGCTGAAAGTAAATCAATTTCTGTGTTTAGTGTTCTGGCAATCGAATCAAGATGTAAATAATCACACAGTCAAGGTGTAACGCTCTGTCGTCTTAAATATTCAGTGAAGTAGCTTCCAGTGTCTCTAATATATTATTTCTATAGTATCTTTATGAGATATTGAAACTGCTATGTTCTTCGTAATCATTTAAGCAGGATATTAGTACTATGGCAATTAACAATACCAGCTCCACTCCTCTCCTCCCTGATGGGTTTACAGATGAAACCTTGGTACTGTTTATCAAAGTAATACACTTTACTCAGGATATTCTTTTTCAGAATTAGCAGAAGTATCTTTGGCAACACATTAAGCAGAATAATTCAACAATTTATTTCATATTTAATTCTACATTGTGCTTTTTTTCTATATCCAGGATTTAATGCGTGGGATGTTTGTTTAAAATTACGCGATCATGGTTTATTAGCTAAGCCAACACATGATACAATCATTCGATTAGCACCACCCTTAGTTATTAAAGAAGACGAACTGCACAAAGCGACAGAAATTATACACAAAGTGATTAGTTCATTGAGTAGATCGTAAAAGAACACAGGAAAAACATACAACTATGCTATCTTGGTGAGCTCTTTTGGATTTATTACTACTTTCGACTGTTTTATCACTGCTATTAATATTATTCAGTCAGCTGGATTCAATTTAGAACATAGCGGAAAAGTATGTCAGCCGTAGTTGTTATTATCACATACGTCGGAATAGTAAGACTAACATAACATATTACCGGCAAGTATGATAGACCAGCTATCGTTCCGATTGACCTAGAACCTTAGCTAATTCAAATAAAAGTAGCATGAACATTCTAGATAATTTTTTAGCTCAAATTGTTCATCATTATTTCACAATGACTCGTTAAATTTAGACACCTGCACCGTTCAAATATTCAAAATTTAAAGAATTGAGAACAGCTGGAAATAATTTTCACGAGTCTTTTTTAAAATACTTTAAGGATATATATATATTAAAGTTAGTGGTAGAGTTTTAATATGGGATTTTTCTGAGCAACAAGATATTATAACTTTAGAACTAATACTAAACGCTTTTAAAAGAACCCCTAAAAGTTACAGGAAAAAAGTGACCTCTTAAGTCACCTACTTCTAGACGATAATGGAAACATATTATTGGCATTTAGTGATGATTGTCCTGTGTTGTAAAATTAATAAAGTAAAAGTCAATAACTAATGAAATCTAACTCATTATTTGATTTATATGTGCTCCTTATAAAGTGGGATGGTTCTAAGCCGATTGTTTATTGGATCATGAATGTGAACAATTGAGGAGGCGGAAAATATTATCAACCAGTATTCCATAATTGTACCGTTTTCAGTGATCTAATAAGTGATGTTATGTTTTCATCCAAATTATTCTCAATTTCTTCATAAAATCACTTATATAACATACCAAATTACATCATATATTTATCCAGTAACAAAAGGAATAATTTGTATGAAACAATCAGCCTAATTCCGTTTAATTAAAACCAAAGTATAATGATTGATAGGTATTATGCAATAAACTTTCGCCTCAAACTCTAAAGTGTTATCCATTGATCCACTGAATTTAATTAATCTTTAACCTGTTCAACAGGTCTAAAATTAATTTTTATGGGCTTATATTATTCCCGTTGTTCATGTTAAGGCCTACAATTGTTAACAGAGACTAATTAATTTCAGAAGTGCACATCAACAATGGAAAAGTACAAATCCGTATAACAGAGATGGTCTTATGTCGCAAAGGCATGGTAATACAATGAGCGTAAAAATAGAAAGACTTTGAAAATGAACAAAATCACAAAAGTTGAGAGAAATTAACTAGACGAAAAGTCGTAAAATCTCGAAACATAAAGTGGATCTACGTGTTTCATAATAACTGCTTTTAAAGAATTCCAGCAGATTATTTTCATAACCCCGAAAATTTGAACTATCTAACCTAAATGTTGCTACTCAATTCATGTCAACTGTTATTTTTTTAGTTGGATCACCTTTGATTTGTCTTTGAAATTATTGAACTCTAGTATGTAATAAGTGTCATTTTAGTGTATCTAAAATAAATACCAAAAACATTATACTTTGTATGTTGTAAATCAAAATACCATTAACTTACTTAACAACTTTGATTAAAACTCTACATATTACATCGAGAATTACTCGTTCATCAGTTTGAGATCGTATGAATAAGGATTGAAAAAAGACTTTATTCTAGAATATCTACATCTTTCTTGTTGTTTTCATATTTAATGACCATGTTTGAAAACTATAAAGTACAAAAAAATACGAACTTTTGATTTACATTTTCTTCGTTTGATAAAGAGTCAAATATTTCAACATTATTGTATATTCATAGTTGAAATCATGGGGTAATTGAAGCTAAACCACCATGGAAAACCTGGACGGCCGTTTCGTCCCCTTCTGAATTATTGTATATGACTTTAACGATTAAAAACACTGAATGATCATAAAAAATACTTATTTCTTGCCTAGCCCACTGGCTTTAAATGAATAAACTAATCATCTGATTTTATATTGTCTTGCTAAAAAGTATGTATATCTCATATGTTTAATATCGCCAAATCATCATAAACATAGAAATATCTAGGTCAGTACATATCATGCTATGTATTAGATTGTTTATACTGGATTGCGTAAACAACTATTCCATATAAGCTCTTGTTAACAGTTTTGTTTATTAAAACTTTCAAACATGATTCGGATACAATTCATTATTTATAATCATAACAAACTAAAGCTATAATGCTTAATTTTTATCTGTTGAGCGGTTATTATCATACGGCTATTAACAGTAAATTATATTTAAGACGCTATACATTAAAGCATAATATTCATCTAAATCACTCACTAAATGCATTCACAAGAAATTTTACTTTACCATACGGTTAAATTCTTCACTTTTAATTTGTCTAATTCATCTCTATCTATCTAATTGTTTTTATGTCATCTATCTATCTATCACATACATATATTGAACAGTCCGACATGTAATCTACGTAGAATACCTTCTTAGACAATATGATTCAAACAATCCATCCTATATAATAAGTTACTTTTGATATCTGGCAATAATAATTATAGGTTACATGAAGTTGGCGCTTGAACATTGAAATCTTAATTATCCATTTCTTTCTTAATTCTGATATTTAAAACAATTCATATCATATGTCTTTACACGATCAAGAATATATATTTTGAATTATACAATTATTGCATTTAATTTTCAGCTATCAAACATAATCCATTTAACTGACTAATTCTTAGACTATATTCATTAAAAAATCGGTTTCACATAAAATACTATGCACCATTTAGATAGCTACCCATGTTTATTATACATCACTTTTTAATAGTTACCATTGAAAACTTATATTTAGGGGTAAGGGAAAGCAGAGATGGATAGTGGCTAGCAGTGGGATCCAGGACGAAAGGCGCGTCCACTCGGTCACTGAGTCCTGAGATGCAGGTACATCCAGCTGATGAGTCCCAAATAGGACGAAACGCGCGTCCTGGATTCCACTGCTAGCCATAAGGGATCTCTGCTTACCATGCTTGTGATTAAGACTATATTGAGGCAATACACACAGTATGCACATATGCCAATTAGAGACTGACCAGTTGCAGTCCTAAAACATCAATGGGAAGATTCAAACAAACAATACTAATTGAATTTATATTTAGGGAATAGGATATTCAAATGAAGTTCATTCAGTTTGATTTATAGTGTATTTTTTTAAAATTCTCTTTCGTAAATTAACTTTATTAATATAACTAACCTCTTCTTTTCCTTTCATCCAACAGAGTTATAGACATATTTCATTGTAATGCTACGAAATTTTATTTGACCGAATTCTTTTTGAATTCATTAACACCTTCATTGTCTCAATTCAACTTAAAGGTGAAATTAAAAAGCCCTTTCCACCTATTTCCATGGATCATTAAGTATCTACCAATGTGATTATATTTTTATATTTTGATGCATCAAATTATCAGTTACTTTATTACATTGATTGTTTGATCTGACTTGCTTGTTTTGAACTACTACTCAAATACTGTTGCATAAGTAGCATGTCTACATGTAATGTGATTATTTTCAGTGAATTTATTTCATTTTTCTTACTGTTCAGAATATCAGCTTGTCTTGATACATTATTTTGAGTTGTTTAATGTATTTTGTAACTTTTTTTTGCTTAAAAGTATCTTGGTGCATATGTTTAGAAGTTAACTGTATCCAAGGAATGGAAAAGAAGATAGCAAATAAACTGTTGTTTACAGACCTTTTAGTGGAAAAATACTTTTATATATGGATTGTTGATCAACTCAAAAACTCACAAATAAAATTAATTCGTATGTTTAAAAGCTCAGATATGAGAAAATCTTTTGCTAAAATAAATAGTAAAAGAAGTTTGCTTAGGTACTGGTAGGTAATTAAAATATACTTTATTCGTAATCCTAATCGAATTATTCTGGCCAACTATTCAATGAGATTACCAAGAAATTTCAGGGTATAGTTCATTTTGTCTAATTCAAGTAGTTCTGTACATGAATGAATATTAGAACTTTAATTCAGTTCCTGTCTCATCGGCGAAAAAGAATGGAGACAGGTTAATAATTGGAGATCGATAGATATATATATATGAATTGTATTGCATATTTTTTGTAGCTCTCTGTATTTACCATAACTTAATATATGTTGATCAAGGCCTATATCATGTACTTGGTCTGAAATAGTTTGTTGTTTGAGAGACTAGCCACTTTTCTAGGCATTTGATATTAGAAAGTGACAGTCTTGCATATCAGAGAACTGTTACCATCTCTCGTCTCAGGAAGACAAGTATCCTATCAGCATTCAAATATTCTAAGCACCCATCACCCAACAACGGTGATGAATTTCACCGAAACCAAATACTGTTTCGAAACTTCCTTTTAAGTACCCTCAGCCATACAAAACTAAAGGTATTTGTTATCCAAAGACAAATTTCGTCAGTGCTTATCAACTCAAGGATGCAACTTTATCCAGCTGATGTCCGTCCTGGATTTCACTAATGCCCATATCCCATCTATTGTGTGTAAACTTGTATGTTTTATGCGGATTGTCATGACATATCCATTATGACAAATATTTCAAGACTGATCAGAATTCAGTTGAAATAAAAACAACAGAATATTTCAAACCACTCCAAATTAAGTTATATTTACAGGAACTTGTTTTATTGTTTTTATGTATATATCCAGTGTTAATTTTAGAAATCAGTTATTCTTGTAACTTTCATAAACTTCTAGCTATAAGCATTCCATGTCATCTATCTATATCGAATCTTTCCCCTTCCAGAAACCGATATACATAACTAAGACAGTCAAAATATGCAACGTTTTCATCCAGATTAAAGGTGACATCTAGAACACAGATTCTATCTTGATATGGTGTTTGAGTTTGCACATAATAATGATCCAAAAGTTCTATAATGGCTGGAACACTTGTATAGAAGCAGAAAACGCATTTCTAAACAGTGAGTACCTACTGACGAATATGCGGAGGTTTGATTTCAGTAAGGTGTTTGCATCAGATAATCAACATCAGCAATTATGCTCATTCCCCGCAAGGGGAAGAGAGGGTAAGACAAGGTTAGCCCTAAAAATACCAAACTTCAGCTTACCTCACAGGATTCAGTCTCTTGAGGTAAGGGCTTTAAAGTATAAACTAGCCTACTTAGATGCACACGAAAAAGAGTATTTATTCGACCCCAAATAGTTGTTCCTTAAACCCTGTGTTCGTCGACTCTAACCCAGTTTCGTTTTCTGACCCCTTAAGAAGAAGAATCTTTCCATGGTGAGACATATTGAGAAGTTAAAATCACTATCAGACCTGTGATCCTACTCAACATCATTCCGAAAACAATTTGACATCTTAGTGCACTACTTTCAATCGTCTATTAGTAAAGTCTTTTCTTAAATGATTTTGATTATTAGCTTAGATATTTAGAACCACCATAGTTCGATGCTTAATCGAATACAAAGTTAATAAAATTAGGTTAAAATTCAAGGACTATTTAATTTCAGAAACGAAACACATTTAATAGCTTTTTCCTATTATTTTCTTAGTATTCAATACTAAATAAAATCTTTTGTTAAATACCAAAAATATTTTATTTATATTTTCACTACTCTCTAGTAAACTAAATGGGTAACGTCCTGTGGTGAACTGGTGTCCAAGTAGGAACATGAGTATTAATGGATTTGGAAGAAATGCCTATGTATCTTCTAGGTAGTTAAAATACATATGATCAGAACAAAAATAATGAAGGAAGTAAGGCTAGAGAAGTAGGCCAAGTCAACGAATTTATTTAGTGATCTACGGAGTACCCCATAAAACGGTTATGTAGTGAATTTCTCTAAGCGAATATCTAGACTTCATCAAACGTATTCAGTTTGTATGTAATTTTATGATTTAGGCTTTGTGATTACTTCTTAATAAATTAAAACCAAACAGCCCTGATGAGGTAACCGTCTGATTTCACTTGTTTGAAAGTATGACAGTGAGATTCCTTCCGTATGTCACAATGAACTTTGTTCTTCAATAGATAATATAGACCTATTTGATCTGGCTGAATTTTCATTCCTTAACACCACTTACTACATCAAGCTTTAGAGTTTATTCGATGAACGATTAATTTCCACATGTTCAGGTAGCTACAATACGATCTTAATTTGACCATTCAGTATAGTATTCCTGATTAAATTAATTACTCTGATTTCTTTTCTATCATTAAACCTAAAAACCTTCAATTGTTTCACATTTTTGTGATCGGAATTTATGTTTATATGAGGAACAACATAACTACTACTTATTTACTTACGCCTATTACCCCTAGTGCAGGAGCATAGGCTGCACACCAGTATTCTCCATCCAACCCTGTCCCAGGCGATCCTTTCAAGTTCTTTCCAGTTAACATTCATCCTTTTCATGTCTTCTTCCAATTCCCGACGTAATGTGTTCCTTGACCTCCCTTTTTCCCGCTTCCCTTCAGGATTTCAAGTTAAAGATTGCCTCATGATGCAGTTTGGTGATTTCCTCAATATATGTCCTATCCAACTCCAACGTCTTTTCCTAATTTCCCCATCAGCTGGAAGCCGGTTTTTCCTCTCCCACAGAAGGCTGTTGCAGATAGTATCCGACCAATGAATGTTGAGCATTTTGCGTAGACAATTGTTTATAAATACTTGTACCTTTCTGACGATGGATGTAGTAGTTCTCCACATTTCAGCTCCGTACAGTAGGACTGTAGCTCTTCTAGAGTTACTGCCAGTCCCAAGCCCGGGTAAGGGAGGAGGGTTGGGCGTGGTGTTAGCGACCACATCCTGTAGAAAACTAACTCGCTAAAAAAACGCTAACCAGGAACAACATAAGTAAATCTGGATTTCCGAGGTACTATATTAGTTAATGCCTGACAATTCTAACTACTCTCATCATTGTAGGTAGTTAAATGTTTTTCTTAAAAATATCTCAAGCACTTCGAAGTGAGGCTAAATCCCTATAATGAAACATTAAATATCTGATAAAATGAAACAGCTGTCACTTTTATACAAATGATGAACGCCAATGTACTGATTTGTGTTATAGTATTCTCGCCAAAATGTCACTTAGTCTAAACAAATTATTTACGACAGTGCACTTATCAATTTAAAATTTATTATAATTATAAGTACTTATATTAAAATGTACTGACAAAAAATTTTAAATGTTCAATATTATCATTCATACATCATTTCAATGACAAACTAAACATTATAATTCATCGATTATTTTAATCATGTATGCATTAAGGATAACTAAACTTTATCAAACATTTGTTCATTAATGACTTAATGGGTTCAGTGAATTAGTTCAAAGTAATCAACGAACAATTCAACTTCATCAGAATGGGAGTTTGTGGAGATTGTAGTAATTTTAATAGTTAAATCCATTACTCGACCTAAGCCAGACTACTTTTGAAAACCTGGAAACTATGGACGGCCGTTTCGTCCAAGTATGGAACTCTTCAGAAGTGAGCGTTCACGATTCCGTACGCGGAATCCTAACCCAGAACTTTGGGTCTCGAGGGTAAACGCTTTAATGCCTATACCCTCATTTACACTCCACATAATTTATCTATTGTTAATGGATAATTCATTTTACACATTGTTAATCAGTCGAAATGAATTAACTGATTTATTCCGATTTAACGGAATAAAACTCACAAAATTACAGTTGGATTACTTGTTACAAGTTACATGTTAAGTTAGAGACCAGTTGTATGTAAAAACAATAATAACTGTTTAGAATGAATATCTATATTGTTCAATTCCATTTTAACATCATAAACCTAATTCTTGTTAATTTTATGGGAAAACTAATTTATTGTCTTTAATGAAGTCAAAAGACATACTGGTCAAGAAAGTTAAATTGAATCAAGTGGGTTTTTGAAATTTTCCATAATTCTATCAGTCAGCCATATACATTGACTCAAGGTGAAACAATGTATCAACAAAGTAGGAAAAATTTAAAACCAATAAGAATAGTTATAGTATTCGTTATAGTACAAACAATTAGACAGACACTATATTATTTGAGAAGAAAGAATGAACTTGCTGAATAAATAGTATATGATAATGTTAAAACTCGAAATTCAAGAGTAGACGAAGACTGAATGGATTTTTCTCAATAAGCCAAACTCTAACTCTTACCACCTAAAGTCTTCAACCATTGATCACAATCAGGTAATCAGAACCTATTAACACTGTTTACTACAACAGTTTTAAACTTTGGGGACTGTTATCACATGTTGCTTTGGCGATCTCTAGCTTTCTTTCAACTCACTGCTGTATCAGTCACCCCAACGTTTTGAGGTAGGTGGAGATTGGAAATGCTGGCTAGATATCAGCTAAAGAATCAATGAATCATAAGAATAATGATTCTCAGTGAAAATCATTTTTCAAAGTAATTTACATTTGGTTAATGGTGAAAACTAGTAGGGTCGGTAATATGCAAGTCCCTTAGGTAATTCTGTCTTATTTAGATTACAAAGATAATTTCTTGTCAAGGACTAATATCAACAATCAATGATAGCTAAAAACAACCCAACGTTGGGGCTTAACAATGCCGTAACAATAAATTACATGTTGATTCAATCTAAATGTTCACATTATATAAAGTTCGACAACTTCATCCCATAGGAAACAACCTTGCCAAGAAAACACTAACCAGACTAAACAAATAAAACAATTAAAGCTCTGCCCCCCAAATTGAAGGGAGAATTATGACGACTCTTAATGAAAGCCAAGATTATTCAGAAGTCACGACGCCGATGCCCCTTCTAGCAACCAGAGCAACAACTTTTATAGGTATATGGAACGTCCGGACAATCTCGGAAACCTTGAAGACCAGTCAAATAGCTACGGAAATGAGCAGATACAACTTGTCGATGCTCGGAATCAACAAAACCCATTAGACCTAAGCTACACAACAAAGGTTAGGTACTGGAGAGATGCTGCTGTACTCCGGTCACGAAGAGGAAAATGCTCCACACACTCAGGGAGTTGCTCTGATGCTGTCCAAAGATGTACGAAATGCACTTTTAGGATGGGAATCTCATGGATCCAGGATCATCAAAGCATCATTCAAAACAAAGAAGGAGAGAATCACAATGAGTTTTATCCCATGTTATGCACCCACCAATCATAGCAACGACGACAATAAATATCAGTTTTACGAGAGGCTGCAATCATTTTATAACCAAGTGCCCAGGAAAAGACCTGAGACCTAAACGTCTAGGTCGGAATGGACAACACCGGATTTGAAGATATCATGGGACGACATGAACAGACTGGAAGAAAGGACCGAAAATGGTGAGAGATTCGCAAGTTTATGTGAGTTCAACAAACTGGTTACAGGTAGCACAATATTTCCCCACAAACTCGTACACAAGGCTACATGAATCTAGCCAGATCACACCACGGAGAACCAGGTCGATCATAATTGTATCACTAAAAAATTCACAAGGACGATGGAAGGCGTAAGAACCAGTAGAGGAGCTGACACAGCTTCAGCTCACCATTTGGTTGTGGCCAAGATAAAACTGAAGCTAAAGAAGCAATGTAAAATTAGGGAAACAACATTACAAGGTTCAATACAGCCTTCTCTCGAGATACTGACAAACTTAACCAATTCAAGATGACTCTCAACAACAGTTTCCAAGTACTAAAACATCTACTGAAAGAAGAAAAAACTACTATGGAGGACAACTGGAAAGGGATCGAAAGAGCACTAACTCCAGCGTGTCAAGAGGTGCTGGTCTGCAATAAGCATTATCAAAAGGAATGGATCTCCATCGAAACCCTAAACAAGATTCAAGAAAGGAAGAACAATAAGACAGCAATCAACAACAGGGGAACAAGAGCAGAGAAAGTTAAGGCACAAGCTGAATACACAGAAGCAAACAAGCAAGTGATGAGGAGCATTAGAGCCGACAAGCAGAAAAACGTGGAAGAGCGGACAAAGCTTCAAGTGAAGGAAATATAATACAACGAAGAAAGTAGAAGGGAAATATAGCAAACCAGAGAGACTTGTCAAGGACAATGAAGGTAAGATAATTACTGAAATTCGAGAACAGAGGAACAGATGGGTAGAACACTTCGAGGAACTCTTGAATAAACCAGCTCCATTGAGTCCACAAGAAATCGAAGTAACACACACACACAAACCTTCTTATAAATTTCACTCCACCAACGACGGAAGAGATCCAGATGGCCATCAGACGAATGAAGAGTGAGGAATCAGTAGGACCTGACAAATATACCAACTGAGACACTAAAGTCAGACATTGAAGTAACTGCAAACATACTCCACATTCCATTGAGGAAGATTTGGGAAGGAGAACAAATGCCAAAAGATTGGAAATAAGGACACCTCATCAATATGACAGTGAAAGATCACAGCGAACATGATAACTATAGAGGAATCATACTACTATCGGTTCCACCATAAGTTTTCAACAGGGTATTACTGAACCGGACGAAAGACTTAGTAAATCAGACGGGAAGCACGAAATACAATGGACAGGTTGGATGCAACTAGACGATCTAGACTTCGTAGATGACCTATCTTTTCTATCTCATACACACAAACAAATGAAGATAAAGACAACACGTTTAGCAGCAACCTCTTCAGCAGTAGGCCCCGACATATACAAGGGGAAAAGTAAGATCTCCAAATACAACACAGAGAACACCAACCCAATCACACTTGATGGGGAAGCTCTGGAGACTTTCATGTACCTGGTCAGTAGCATTATCGATGAACAAGTAGGATCTGATGCAGATGTAAAGGCAAGGATTGGTAGAGCAAAGACAGAGTTCCTACTGTTGAAGAACATATGGAACTCAAAACAACTGTCAACCAATATCAAAGTCAGAATCTTCAATATGAATGCCATGACAGTTCTACTGTACGGAGCTGAAACGTGGAGAACTACTACATCCATCGTCAGAAAGATACAAGTATTTATAAACAATTGTCTACGCAAAATGCTCAACATTCATTGGTCGGATACTATCTGCAACAGCCTTCTGCGGGAGAGGACAAACCAGCTTCCAGCTGATGGGGAAATTAGGAAAAGACGTTGGAAGTGGATAGGATATATATTGAGGAAATCACCAAACTGCATCATGAGGCAATCTTTAACTTGAAATCCTGAAGGGAAGCGGGAAAAAGGGAGGTCAAGGAACACATTACGTCGGGAATTGGAAGAAGACATGAAAAGGATGAATGTTAACTGGAAAGAACTTGAAAGGATCGCCTGGGACAGGGTTGGATGGAGAATACTGGTGTGCAGCCTATGCTCCTGCACTAGGGGTATCAGGCGTAAGTTAATCAGTAGTCTTCTCATTTCTATCTTTATTTTTGAATTTCTGGCATTATCACGATAGACTATTATGTCAAGTAAATGTAAGCATAAACTTTGATTCTGATAACCAATTTGACTTAATTTCATTTACTTATAAATCTGTTTAGTATGGTATTTTCGAAACTGATATAAGATTTCGGTCAACAATACCAACATGATCTATTTCAATTAAAAGCTTCATTGACTTTTTATAGCACTCCATACTACTAGCCATTAATATGAAATAATTTTTATTGATGAAATATAATAATCTCACATGACAAACTAAATTTTTATATTACTTGTCAATACTGTTGACATAGCAAATTAAAGATAATGAAAAAAAAATTTAGCATGAATTGATCAACATTTAAAAGAAAAATATATATCTGGCATATGTTAGATATATCACTTGACAAACTATTTCAGCTACATCCAAAACTTATTAAAAAGAAGTATATCACATTGAAAGGAGAAAGGATCCAAACTGTTCATGACCGAACGTTTTCAGTATAGGCCAGTTTTTTTAAACAGTAAGAACATTTTGACATTACTAAACTGAAGTTTAGTAATGTAGTTGGAAAATTTAAGGAGATTAATTAAATATAAAAACAGTTTCCCTCACAAAATGAAATCAGCTGTAAATCTACTAACAACTACGGAAGGTTATATAGCCATTAAAGCGTAGTTTGGAATTCTCCAGAGTGCACACGTATGATTCTACACGAAATCTTGAAGAGTGTAGTTCATATAAATCACTAATTCACAACCAAATGGTCACTGGACAGTAAGAAATGTCGTCGTTGCAACACATCAGAAACCTTAATTTACTGGCTTCCAATTTCAATTAACTTAATTTAATGCTTGCATCTTTACTCATTTCTATTGAATTTTCTTACAAATTCACTCACTTAGAGTGCTGTGCACAAATCTCCAGCATACAACGTACATCTAGGCTAACTTCAATCCTAATGAACGTTGAATGTTACACAATACTGATATAAATTCACTGGTTGAGTTTACAATATGATTACTGAGTCAAGTAGCTCAAAAATTTCAGTGAGCTTTGTTTGATGTTCGCTCGTTAAAGTCAGTCAACAAGTAGTCCAGATGCACTGTCACATTGGAAACTAGACAGATAATGATGAGAACAGATAATCATAACCAACTTCTTTTAAGTAACAGGTTCTGCTGAAGAAATCGAATATGACACATTAATAATATTGGTTTCAAAAATATGATTGAAATATAATTGATCATTATTATGTTGTATATGGGAAGCAATGATTTTCAGAAAGATATGTTGTATTAAAAGAAAGTGATCAGCAGAAGTGATTAATTGATTCAATGTTATCTGATTTAAAAGACTATACCAACGCTTATTATGCCACATTATGGATTCTCCATTTAAAATCTATTTTTCGCTTCAGCAAAAGGATTGAATATGGACCTTTGTTAACATATTTGTCTTTTATTTCAAGCTGAATATTTAGCTACATTAATCGTATGATATGTAGATTACAATCCGGCTCTTCTACAACATACTGCTGATGAATCTCAAACTGGGACGAAACATACTGATTTTTTTCCAAGCATTCAACTATTTACCATTTGATATTGCGTCCATGATAAAAAAAATATATTTCAAACTGAAAAATCTGAGCAAACAACCCATTATTGATCATAATCCAGATAGTTTTCACATAAAATATGAAGTTCCGTTGCTTCATCTTACATCAGCTTTTAACAGAATTAAGTATGAAATGAACAATAGTTCATGTGTTTTAATTAAATACTCTATGAAATATTGTAAGCAGAGATGGAAAGTGGCTAGCAGTGGAATCCAGGACGCGCGTTTCGTCCTATTTGGGACTCGTCAGCTGGATGTACCTGCATCTCAGAGTTGATGTTCACTCTGGGACTCGAACTCAGTGCCTTTCGCTTCAAACGCCATCGCGTTATCCACTCGGCCACTGAATCCTGATAGCCACTTGCTTGTGCAATGGGGTGAAGTTTAAATTCACTTAGTATAGTTTGTTTGAATATTCCCATTGAGTTTTAGGACTGCAACTGGTCAGTCTCTAATTGGCATATGTGTATACTGTGCATATTGCCTCGATATAGCCTAAATTCACAAACATTGTAAACAAAGATGGATAGTGGCTAGCAGTGGAATCCAGGAACATCAATGGGAAGATTCAAACAAACAATACTAAGTGACTCTATAAAACAGTTGAATTGCTACACAATTGTTTGCATTCTATTCCTATCATACAGCGAAGAAATCATTTAGTCCAGAAATATATAAGTATATAATCATCACTCAACCACAATAATGTTTCTCCAAATAAATAAATAAATAAAAACGTATTATGCAATAATCAAATTCATTCTATTTAAGGTTTTATTTACTTTGAAATTTTACAATGAAAAGGATATAAATTCAGTTGAAAACTTAATTTCAGTACTAATGTATACAGTCAGTCAATCAGTCAGCTACAGTATTCATATATACTAAAGGAATGTTATATATTATTGATTCTGCTCTCAATGTTTACTAGTCAACTTGGTTCATTCAACATTCTATATAAAAACACTTGTGAACCATTCATTGCAACTAAACATTCAGCAATGAAAAAAAAACGACTAAACCGTATGTATATGGAGAGTATTCGTAAGTTACATTGTAAGTTCATACTTACATACTTCTATCAAAAATCAACTCTCCTAACAATTTTTATTCAGCTATTGTTATATATTAATTAATTTCCATTGATCAATATTACTGTGTAAACGTAATAGCAATTATGTACATAACTTTTTCTTTTTTAATTATTCATTTGGTTTTAGAATGCAAGGAGTTCAAAAGAATTTCTAAATCAAATGAATCTGTTACAACTGTTGCTTCATAATTGTCTAAAAGTTCCTTTCTAGTTTTTTTAAAAAAAAGAATATACCTGATAAGTTCTCACTAATGCTGGTTACATATATTGAGACGCTAATTGAAATCAACTTGACAGCTGATTCAACTTGTGTATGTACATTTGCTTTCAAAGACCTAACGAAAAATGTAAATAAAGTAGATATACACCATCCGGTGTTTGGAAACTACTTGCATTTCATGAGTTTCCTGTTCTTGATTACTAATGTAAAAACAGTTAATGACAATAGTCATTTTAAGATGTACGTTAGTCCAACTTTCTGTGATTAATCTATCGTTATTAATTGGAATGATCAACAATCAATATTAGTCTACAAAGACAAATTCTGGACTCCATACTTCAGTTAGTGTAGCTAGCTAATTACTCCTTACCATGGTCTACTCTGAAATCAAATTGTCAAGTCCTACTACTTTACTTCTATAATTTTCATTAAAGAATCTAAGGTTAGACACAATACGAAATTTAGAACTACCTCAAGTTTAAATATTTACCAAAAGTACCAGCAAATCATAGTGTTGGGTCAGTGAAAGGTTATTGGTTAGCAATAGAAGATCGATAGTCAGATAAAGGCACCTGTTCTGTAATTTATCCCTTTATATCTTGTCAATAGTAAATATTGCTTGAGTTCATAATCGATCTTTGGTTGAAGTGTGAGAGAATAGTCTCGTGATCGAGTTTATTATTATTATTTAAACACAAAGCGGCACTGAATACATATGCGTCACACTTCATCACTCGATTAGTATGAAGGCTAAGATACTGCCCGGGTGGTTTTTTCAAGGGGCTACTCCCCGAGTTTATATTGCCAAATGAATAAGATACAACCAATTTAGTACATGATATTCAAGAACAACGTAGGTGTATACACTCTTTATCTTCCCCTAAACCTTGAGATTAAAATTGCTTCATAACTTTCTTCCTATACTATATCCTTACATACAACCTATCTTTTATATAACACCACCACTAAATTAACTACTTCTATGAATCCGGTGTTCATCTTGTTATGCTAATGAGGTACGGCAACTTGGACTGATGCATAAATGTGCCTGGTCCTACGTTGTAGCTGACCGACTGACTGACTTCTACTAGTATTTCAGCTAACACATCACAAAAGAAACAAATAAACGTTACGCAATGTATTATAGAAGTATGTGCTACTCCAAAATATTAAATGAAAGGTTTTATTGTCCATATACAAAACAAAATAATGGTAATAATAACTAAAATTAATATAAGAAAATAAAATGATAGAAATGGAGAAAATTTAAAAAAGAAATAAAGAGATAAATTATAAAGAAATAAATGAGATTTCTGTAATGATAATAATAATAATAATCATAGTAATAATAGTAATGAATGTACCGGTTGTATGTGTTGAGAGGAATAAAACAACAGCATGACATAGAGCGTCTTACTATCAAGCTATACTTTACTAATTTCAATTAATTTCTGCGGAATTTTGAATAGCAATAATAATAATGGAATATTGTTTACATATACTTTTAGGCATATCACTAAACACTAAATTTATGGAATGAATCTATCCGAAAAGATTCTTTCATTCAAAACAAATGATCAACTGAAACCAAAAAAAATTGAAGTCATTTATTATCTGTAGTTTATTTAAAATAAATAACATGTTCACATATTAAATGGGCTATAAAGTATAAGATGATTATTGTTATCAATAATAATAATAATAATAATAATAAAAGTAATAACAAGAGATCAGATTAGCAAGTAATTTTGATTGAATATAAAGAAGAATCTTTCCAGGATCCAATAATTGGAAATAAGGAAACAATTATCCAATTAAAAAAAAATAAGATGATTTAATCATTTACTATGTTTTATCAGATAAGTTATAATGTCTTTTATTTTTGTCACGTCGCCGCCGAATATCAACAGCACCACCAGATACACGAGTTGGACTAGTAAGATCATAATTAATAGGAGAAGACATAATAATAATTTCACGATTGGTGGTAGGAGTTGATGTGATAGTAATATTAGTAGAAGTAGTATTGGTAGTATTAGTACTGTTACTAATAATACTACTATTACTACTGGGAATCGATGAATTCACTCCATAATTTGATCGAATTTTAATAACTTTATTCGTAGTATATGTTATTTCTGGTTTTGGTAGACAACTTGGAGAATGTATTGGGGAAAGGTTATATGATTCAATATTATGATTTACTATTCTGTGATCATTATCATCAACTTCATCATCATCATCAAAATTATCATCACAATTCAAATAGTAAGTACGAGAGGTGAAGTCGCGAAATACATCATCGACTGTTTCATCGTTCAATGTGAAATCAGATTTCTGTTAAAGAAATGAATAGAAAAGAAATTGAAATAACATTATAATAACAAAGAAATCATGAAATTAATTAAACTGAGTAAGTTTAAAAGACTGGCTTTCAATGACAAAATGTGCAGTTATCCATGGGCCCTCAAAATACTGAAGGTGGAGACAGCTTGTCCTCCATCTCAGAACGCACTCATATGGCCGTGAGTTTATAGACCCCGAGAGGTTCTACAGATTGTCTTTATGTGGTGAGGTTATTCACTATGAGAATGAGAACCAAAAGCAAACGTCCAGCATTTTAATCAGGTTGGTACGTACAGAGAGTCTACTTCAGGAAGTCTATAAACCATGACTCTAAATTAATGTTGTACATGGGCTAAAGGATCTTCAAGGATCAAATGCCGATCAATAGCTGTCGACCACGCGACAGTATCGCTTAACGTTGTTCCACTGCCCTGTGGATTAGACGTCTACGTTAAAGCAAGCTACATGCTCCAGCTTCAGCACCCAGGCAGTATCCTAGTCCATATACAAATGCCATTTTGTCCATACGTTGTGGCTGACTGACTGGTCCATACTATTTTTGGTCCCCAGTTGGGCCACATTTCACCCAATATTATGTCTGATTCTTATCTACAGGATGTATTATGAGCCATCATCCGGTTCATTTAATATAAAGCCTGCGACAGGACCAATCTAACTATACAGACAGAATGGGTAGGAAGCTATACTACTAAAAAGCTGGAAAATAATACCTAGATATCATAGATGTTTACTGTTAGAGGTAAGGATATATGTGGGTGGAAACATCAACGATATAGATAATCTACTTACAATAGATCGGGTTACATTTTCATCTGCCTTACCACACCCAACGGCCTTTATTTGTTTGGTTTCACTCGGTATATCACAAACCTTCTTGGACTCTTCTCATATCACTATATGCTTTCAAATCGAAAAATGGAACACATTTATTAAGTACAGGGCCCCCAAATGCCCTGGTACAGTCCAGAATGGAGAGAGTCCGCTCTCCCTCTCGAAATGTTCTCACATGACCACGCGTATATAGCCTCTGTCAGGGAAGTCCTACTCACTGCCTTCTCGTGGCAGGGGTGTTGTCTAAAAAACTGTGAGGACGAAAAGCGAATATACGGCACTTTAACCGGGTTGGTGGACACGGAGAATCCACCGAGGAGAGTGAGAAAACCCTGATTCCAAACCAATGGTGCACATGGACTCCAGTATCCTGAGGGAACAAATGGCGTATGAATCAATCATTGGTCACCAGCTACTATGGGATTGCATCTCCTCACGATGCTCCACTGCCTTGTGGATCAGACGTTCAGGTCGAAGGCTCCGCGTGTGGCCCCCTAAGAAAACCACCTTCTTCAGTTTGGGCATATGGGCAGTATCACAGCCCTCACACAAACCAAATGAAAGATTTGTGCGGCACATATATATCTGGTGCCCCTTGTACCAATATTTATTTGTTTAAATAAATAAATTAAGTACAGGTCATTGAAATTACCCTTAAGCCACATTGTTTAGTGAGGGTTGGTTATCCTATCAGGCTATCCAAATTGAAGTAGCATGTGGACTGGAGTTCAAACTTGCAACTCAGTGATTGAAGGTTATATGTTTTAACCAACAAGTCACCGGAAGACTAACAAATAGTTTAACTATAAATATAAATCATTTCACTAATTAAAATTATAAACTGCATTGTTTAATAAGTGGAGAATGGAGACGAATGCCACATAGTCGGAAGCCGCAGCCTAATTATTATTACCATTGTTAATAATACCAATATTGATTATTTTACAAATACAGAAAATAATTTATGATCTATGGTCTACTTTACATCTCCATAACCATAAGGTCTCTCTATGTGTATACAACACTTTAAAATGACTTGGTTTTAATGAAAATTTCACAATGAAATAAATGTCTGGTATTTTTGTTTAAATAATCATGAACTAAAATGTAAACCTGAAACCTGGAAAAAAAACATGATTGAACGCATAATAAACAAGTAAATTATCAATTTTCTCTGGAATATAATAAGCTTAAAAATCCCACGGGCTACTAAAATTCATTAATCCTTAGAAAATCTCAAATGTAATCATTATCCATATAAGATTTAAACAAGCATTGTTCAGTATAATAGTCACTGCTGTTTTCGTTACGAATGGTCTCAGTCCTGTACAGAATTGAATCAAGAATATGAAGTGATAACCAATTATAAGCTGTTATTTAGATCCCAGTACTTGTTAATACTGAGACCGACCGGTGAAAAGTCTGCAATTAATGTAATTAATTGTTGGATTATGTGATTCTTAACTACACAAAATGAATTTCCTGAAGGTCCGTAACATCATTATTAAAAATAATCAGAGGTTCAAAGAATGCAGTATAGGATCTACATTTTGGTTACCTCCGAACGAAAAATACTGAACACACGATGGCCTATTACATCACAATTACTTGCATGGACTCATTGCATATTTGTGTTAATTGGCTCTTGTGTGAATTCCGTAATCGTAAATGCAGTGATTTTATCATACTAAACGAATGTTATCCATATAAGTTTGATATATCTATAGAAATAATAAGAAAACTATTTCTTTTGTTTTACAAGGATAGATTGTATGCAATTTATGAGGTGAGAAGTTGAGAATATCAGTTGGGTTAACATAAATTTCAAGTCTTAGGGAAGGCACTCTAAAGATTCCAATTATTAGTTTAAAAATCCCCATAGATAATTCAAAAATGAACAATATTTGAGCGAACAATTGTTTTCAATAACTTCATCATCAGGCTCTACAGTTATAAGTCCATAATTATTGTGATATTTTACAAAGGCCAAAAATGAGGCATGTATTAATGAATTTGACAATGTTATATGTTAAAAAATGGTGAACGTTTGCATTTGTTACGACATATATATACGACATATATATATATTTTAACATATAACATTGTCAAATTCATTAATACATGCCTCATTTATGGCCCTAGTAGGATATCATGATAATTACGGACTTATAAATGTAGAGCCTGTTGGTGAAGTGATTGAAGACAAGTGTTGCGCTCTACTCCTGGTCATTTACGAATAGTCTAGGGAGATTTTTTGACAATTAAGATGTATCTGCACAGTGCCATCACTAGGACATCGATTGTATGCTAG
>NW_017386033.1:143439-186443 GCF_000237925.1 Schistosoma mansoni | reverse complement strand
ATTGAAAATAATTGTTCGCTCAAATATTCTTCATTTTTGGATTCCAATTATGGAAGTTTTATTACTATTTAGAGTTTGTTAAGCATGCAGAAATTGCACAATAAATTTTTATTAAATTGATTGTATTTTCTTGCTATCTTGAAATGAAACTAATGATCACACAAAACTAGTTTTCACTATGGACAACTGTAAACGACTGAAAACGTACACAAACCAATGATATTGTAGTGGACGCTACTCACATGGTTGTCTGTAAGTAGTGTGTAGCGGAACGTAACGTCAAGGTTGCTACAACTGTCAGACGGTGTAAAACGTTTCAATGCATAGAAAGCACTGCGTTGCCAAAATACTTGGAGACCAGAAGAGAAGACAGTACAAATGGCAGAACACATCGAAAGATTCGCATGGACGATTGAAGGGTATGTATATGTATTTTGTAAATATTTAGTAACTTCTCGTTGGTATGACCTTTGCCGGTTCAATAAATGGAAATACATATATTGTTACTGAACTACGTGAATTGATTTTATATATTAGGTGTAAAAATACCAACGAATCACTCAATATATCGAGTGAATGAAATATACTAACGTACGAAATTTAAACTAATTATAAAATGAAGAAACATGTGAGATTTCATACTGAACATGTTTAATTGACTGATGTGTTGGTAAAGACAAATATCATATTTTTCCAGTCCTTTAGTGTTGATCAAATTCTACCGACCAGGATCCAGTGTGGTCACCAATCTAAATGACTCAACATTGTGTCCAAATCAGTGGTTATATCTCAGACTGTAATGCTGTATGATATGTGTTCGGATCCTAAAGAGTGCACCAGTCTCATCAAGACTGACGGTACGTCTTGTGAATGTTTGTCAACCAACCTGAAACACAGGTCCAAGGTTTCATGTTGACTACTTTAAACACTTAACGTACTGACAACATACATGCCAGAGAAACAGATAGATATAAAATCGGAACCTTGTAAAAACATGTACCAATGTCAACAACAATGTCAAAACGAAAATAAGAAAACAAAATAGGCTGTACTATACTATCGCTAAACGATTTGACTAATTAATTTGATAATATAATGGTCAATAACAGAATTCTGTACAATTTCTAATAATCTTCAACCCATGCACTTAACTACTAAAAGCACAATTAACACTCAAACACTTCACCCGCTACTCCAACCAATGATGATCACGGAGAAAAATGTGTTAGTATTATTACAGGACATCGAGGTAACTCTAAGGATTACCCACAAAAGATGCGAATATGAGGGGTCACATTCAAACTTTTACCAAATGTTTTAGCAATTCTAAATAGCGATTTTCAGCTGATTATGGTTGAAGTTTCGGGGAGAGAAAGAGGTTCGTAATACTTTTCCTCGCGGTGTTACGCGTATGCTGAATTTTGAAGGTTCGGGTATAATAGTTTTGCTGTATGCAGTCTTCTATAGTGTCCACTTTTACGACGGAAAATTTCTAACTCCTTGGCACCAGTCCATTTACGACCACAGGATTTGCAGTTAGTTTCATTTTGAACGGGATTAACACCAAGACCTATACCAAGTTCATTGACACTATCTCTTCCGGTAACGGCATGCGTTCCACACCACCCATGTTTTCAGTACGTTTACAAAAACTATAACACAAAACATGCTCATATCCCACCACATAACCTAAAGTCAGAAGGCCAGACAGAAAGGTTCACAGACACATTCAGGTGAGCACTCACATAAACCTATGAAGAACGGACAACGGATGAGGTTATATGGACATACTTACTTTTCTAAAAACCTCTGTAAATCCAGTTACAACTTTATCAACCGATTTAATAACTTTACAAGAATATCATCATCGCCAGCTTGGTGGTTCTTTTATATGACAGAGGTGCTTTACAGATACTTATGTCTTTCACTTCTCAAGTTCATGAGATGTTAATAAATATTAAACAAGGTTAATTTTCAGGATTAGTACATTAAACTTTTGTTAAACATTCAGGAACATCATGCAAACTGAATCATAAGTCCGAATCATATTTAAATACCCCTCAGATCATCTATTTGTCCCCAAATAGACGATAACTCAATCGATACTTATATTCTTAAACTGTCCATAAATCAAAGACAAATAAAGTAAACTATAGTAGCTGGTGAAGAAAGTGTGTCTATTTAAATAGCAGACATACAGATCAAGAGAAAAATAATTGATTATTTAGTTAATCTTATGTAAATTTTACACTTCCTATAGTTGAGAAATGTTTTAGACATGCTCATCTACCGCATGCAATGATACGCTATGCTAATAAAAAATGCTTAATATAGTCAAACTAATAGATTGCATATACCCACAAAGTTATTGCCTGATCAACAGAATCAAAACGAAAAGTACAAACTTGTCGTTTGGATCACATGTGATAAATATAAACTATGGTTGAATCTGTGTAAGCTTACTGAAATAAGGTTTCACACAAACAGATGATAATGAGAATTTAGGACACCGCAAAATAGCATATCATTTCAATTCCTCAAACTTTATGACAGAATGAAGGGACAAAACCAATAAAAATAGGAAACTGCTTGGATAAAATATAAAAGACACTAGTTAGTGAAAAAAAAGTAAAGAAGTGATAAGATGTTTAGGATTTACAAAAAATTATAGATGTCTGTAGTGTTAAGATCAATCCTAATGAAAATCACCAGTGGTCTATAGCCACCAATTTTTACCATTTAAAGAACTGTCCAAGTTGTCAACGTTTCCTTAGACAGCTTATATAGTTACCAGTCAGTGGTTTTAAAACCTGATGGCATATTAAAACCTAAACACTTATATTCTCCCTCTGCCTAGAATCCTGACCATAGTAACATTCCTCTATGTTTCGATAAACAATGATCCAACATGTGCAATACATACTATCTGTTACCAATATTCGATGAAGGATTAGAATTTTTTAATCAAAAGTGTTAGTTTTTATAATAAACAGATAACATTCAAAGGATCAATGGAAACTAAAGAGCACTACACCTGGTTATTAAGCAATAAGTTGAAATATATTACAATGGTGTAAACACTGACTCGTCAATACATCCGGTTCGGCAGTAATCACTCTACATATGTGAATTCATAAATTAAAAACTGTAACTGAATATATTGATAGGTTAAATCTGATTAACAAACAGTAAGTCATGAAAAAAAGCACATAAGTTAAGTACCATAAATTTGACCAACTATTACACAATTTGTCATTATTAACAGGCATAATAATACATTATCGAACTTAATAACTGATCTAAGTTAGACAACTAGTGAAAACCTGGGGGCACTGGACCGGTGATTCGTTCTAGTATGAAACTCCTCAACAGTATGCATCCTTGACTACAGGACCTTCGGTCGTTTGCGCGCGTAAACACTAAACTCTACACCAATGAACAGTGATCCGACCGTGTACGAGTGTAACTTCAATCAGACCATGGTATTATGCAACCAACTTTCATTGTCTTTGGTGGGTAACTTCCTAACGCCTGACTCAGCTGAACTCCTCTGCACACGGCTTCTCAACAAAACTCTAGGAATTTTAATGATAATTAATACTAGTTAGTATTAATTAGTACTAAAATTAAGTTTTAACGACAATAATGGTAATAATAATAATAATAATAATAGTAACATATCCATTAACCTTAGCAGTCTCATTTAATCGTTGCAGTCGTAGCAATGTTACAATATCAGCATTGGCTAACTCTAATGCCACATCCAATGGTGATTTGCCATCATTATCCAAGATCAGCTGATTAGCTCGTCGACGTAATAACAAACAGACCAAATGAACACGACCAAATTGACAAGCGTGATGCAATGCAGTTCGACCTCGGTCATCTTTTATATCAATCTAAGAGATGAAAGATGGGGGGAAACGTTGAAAATCCGCCCTGTAGGACGAATTCAAACTGTTTAATTCTTAATAAAAAGTCAGTTAAAAGAGAAAACTCAAAGCGAACTTTTCTCTTACTATAAATAAAACATTTCCCAACGATTTTTACATAAGTATTTATAGCACATTAGAAAAGTATCGATAGGTGAAAATCTTCGGTCGATGAATCTAGATAGATTATGCACAGAGTAGAACAATTCTTGTAACAGAAAAAAACATATAGAACATCAACAAATGTGGATCGCCTGAATGTTAATATTGATTATTTGGAGAGAGCTGAATTTCTTTAATACAGACAACCGGAAGTGACATGAGATTCACAAGCTTGACAGATATATTTACCTTCTTTTATGGTTGTAATTAATACCTTCACTAATCCATAGTTATTTTCTGTTTAGTTTCTTCGCAGTTGTTTTCTTCTAAACTTATAACAATTAACGTAATTTATAGGTTTTCCCTGCATGCTGATTTCGTGGTTATTGTAATTTATCGTCTTCATTGGTTCTTTTCAAACTGAATCTTTTATTCTCACTACTACCAATGATACTACAATTATTCCTACTTTTAACTTGTTACGTTAATATGAAAGTAATAAAAAAAATTCGACTGATGAGCACTTGTATAGGATAAATTATTTCAAAATTATAGTGATTACGTTCCAACTTACGTCCGCACCATTTAACAGTAAAAACTCGCATGCTGCTATAGAGCCAATACGTGAAGCCAATATTAATGGAGGGTAACTACTGGTAGACATTTCATCAGTTTTTAATTTTCCATCTGGACTACCACCTCCAGTAAGACCGGATAAAATGAGAAGTGGGCAACCAAGTCGAGCACCAAAACTAACTAAATAATTTGCAGCAATTTTCTGTTCAATTATTCTCGAATGTGCCCTTGGTCCATTTTTCACGCTTGACTTGGTTTTTTCATATAAGGTCTTGATAATGCTTAACAGTTCGTCTAAAATAACAAAAAAATAGCTAAACTATTTAAAGAATAATTAAGAAAATGAAGTTCACTGGATCATTGATTAAATTTGGCTCAAAGATAGAGGCTTTTATGGATAATCAGCCAGTTTAGCAACCACTAAGGATCAGAGAGTATCACTAGACTACTATTACCTTCTACTTTTAGATTTTGTGATAGTGTTAAAATTCCCCCCTAACCGAGGGAGGTGAAAAAAGTATATCTAGGTCCCCTGCCAGCGACGCTACACAGTTACCACTGTAAACTCATTCAAAATTTACAATTTTCTAACCCAAACCAGCTTATACTATAGTCCTGTTGGATAAACTAATCCTTAAGAGAGTTATCAGTTGAATAATTACGCTTACTTAGAAGAGTATATTGACGAACATTATTTCGAGTTAATTTCCTATCGGGACTACTTGATATACAAATCGATGATAATGAGGATGAAGATTTAGGATGATAGATAAGTTCTGGAAAATCCTGACGTATTTGAGCACATGCTTCTTGCCAATTATCATATAGCTGTTTAATCCACTGAACAGCTTCCGTTGAATCAGAGACTTTTTCTTCAAGTGGTAGAGAAGGACGAGCGAATTTAAAACGAACCCATTTCGCCTCGATCCAAGCTTTACGTTGCTCAAATGGTGTGTCAGATGATAAACGAGGAAATTCTGATGCATAACGTTGCCAATTTGATTCGAGAATTCTATTTACAGGTTTGTTACCTAAATTCAACATGACATGTAATAATTCCGGTTGCCAGTTGTCTAGGGTCAATGATCTGACCTGTGTAAAATATAGAAAGGAGATAAATACATTCAGAACTTAAATAGACTTGTGTCAGATACGATTAATAATCAAATTTCATTTATCTTAGGACCCACCATCAAGCTAGGTTATGACTATATATTTATATTTCATTTGAATAAAAACCGTTCATAAGAACACAAAACAATCTTAAAATTCAGTAGATAGGAAAGGGTTTGTGAATTGAACTTTATATTATTTATGTGAAGACTAAGAACAGTATTTGCCTTAAAGAACCATAACAGATAAAAATGGAACTCAAACGTACAACGCTGTTTCTAACAGTTTGTATTCTCCCGTTGCTGGCGTTGAAGACAACAATTGATATCTCATTTTTGGCATATGAATGAATTGACACAATAATGCAATAAACTTACAAGTTTTTATGAAAATTGGATACTAACTAGAGGTAGGATTCAGAAAGGACGAAAAAAGAGACTAACTGATTTTAATCTCTAATGTCAACAAAGAGAAAATACAAACTTTTACAAGTAAAACTTATACTCGTTGCACAAGCTAGTGACTATCGGAACTCAGTAGCTCAATGGATAACACGTTGGCATTTTAAGAAAAAGGTACTGTGAATGAGTTCATGGGATCCAGGTAAACCCAAATAACGGGACTCGAATAAGATGAAGCACATATCCTGGATACCACTGCTATCCAACTTTATTTATTTATTTAAACAAATAAATATTGGTACAAGGGGCACCAGATATATATGTGCCGCACAAATCTTTCATTTGATTTGTGTGAGGGCTGTGATACTGCCCATATGCCCAAACTGAAGAAGGTGGTTTTCTTAGGGGGCCACACGCGAAGCCTTCGACCTGAACGTCTGATCCACAAGGCAGTGGAGCATCGTGAGGAGATGCAATCCCATAGTAGCTGGTGACCAATGATTGATTCATACGCCATTTGTTCCCTCAGGATACTGGAGTCCATGTGCACCATTGGTTTGGAATCAGGGTTTTCTCACTCTCCTCGGTGGATTCTCCGTGTCCACCAACCCGGTTAAAGTGCCGTATATTCGCTTTTCGTCCTCACAGTTTTTTAGACAACACCCCTGCCATGAGAAGGCAGTGAGTAGGACTTCCCTGACAGAGGCTATATACGCGTGGTCATGTGAGAACATTTCGAGAGGGAGAGCGAACTCTCCCCACTCTCGACTGTACCAGGGCATTTGGGGGCCCAACTTTACTAAAAACCTATTTGTTGCCTCAGTCTCATTATTTATACTAGTAACTCACAAATTCATAGAAGTTTAGCTAATCATGAAAAAGCCTTGGACAAATATATTAGTAGTTATCAAGTTTCAATAATCTTCTTGATATATATGGGGGATCAAACCTTGTTGACATGCACTCTCAGTGCAGATATTTCTGCATTACTGTTACTTGATTTTGTCTTAATTAGGAAGAATTGTGTATTTTAGTTAAAACCCAAATGCTGTAATGACTAATTATGGGGATTAAATACCAACAAAGACCAATTAATTTGGTTTTATAAATTAAAAAGATAACTAATATTTCATTTATTAAATGACTGTTATAAAGCAGGAGACTTTTATTGAAGTATAATAGTCCTGATTGATTCAATTCTTTAGACGGCATATACTATTTTTTAAAAAACAGTTAGACCTGAAAGATCCATAGCGAATTGGGAAAGCATGATAATATAGTGAATGTATTTCCACCATTCGTATAGACTTTAAAACATAACACTTAACTTCTTCAGTCACTGAAATGATTAACAGGTGATCGTACACTAGTTATTTTCTTATCGGTCTTTTTATCCACTTGGTAACATAAAAGGCGGCTAGATTTTGTAAAGATTATATATATTATTCCAAGTACACAAACACTAGTGGAACACAGGTGACAAAACAAGAAACGAAAATAAAGAAAATGATATTTGTCATGTTTTTCTAAATGACTAACGATAAATTCACTCAGTGCGTTACTCTGTAGTCTCACATGATCACTAGGTCAAAGAAATTCCCACTTCAAACAGCCTCCAACTAAAATTATTAGGTCACGGAAGTAATTATAAGTACTTTTAACTATCTAGGTTCACATGTCACATGATTATACAAGAAAAATATTAGAGTAAAACGCACCACAACTTCTACATTTGAGAAATAGATTTAACCAAAACAATTTAGCTACAATACTGTCTAAACAACTCACTTTTTGATTGGTACAAGATAAAATGGTCATTAATGAATCAAAAGGCTAAGTAAAAACTATCATAACACCCCTAAATTAGTTTAGGGATCTTGAGAATATCACAGAACACACACAAATCACAATAAATAAAGTGAACAGACTTAATATATATGTGATAACGAATCCTAATTGTTGTGTTATAAGCAAGATTATTTTATATCACCTCCATTTTTATAGCATAGTCCAGGCCCGTACTAAATTCCCGGAAAATTATCGCTGCTATGCTATATAGACACTATTTTTGTCCATCGAAATTTATCATGGACAGATTATGTCAAAGTCAGCTACGAAATACAGGGGTGCAAAAGGCTGCAGTCCCTCTTGGAGTACCTGATCGAATTATAAAAATACTGGAGTTAAATGCCTAAAAAGGAGAGTGATATATGCCAATCAACTGCATTTACTACAGAACAATTAGATATTCACTGAGAAATGTAGAATACCAGTAAGTGTAGTTATCAAGTCCCATTAAAATGGCAATTAAAGTTGCACATAAATTTTTTAAACACTCCACTTATAAAAACTGTATTACAGTAGGTTCCTAACCACTTTATTAGGCGCAAACGATAACGAAAACATATAAGTGTTGCAGCATCTAACCCATTAAATGGGAGAAGGCGATGTATCTGGTAACTATCAAAGATAGTTTCCATTCAATTAATCCACCAACAGCAAGTTTGACGCTAATGGGATCATTTGTGGGAAAGATCTCACATCAGTTACGAACCTTTAAATACAACTAGGACTTCAAGTCAAGTATTTTGAAAAGTAGTATACCCATCGAATTATTCTGGCTGTCTGAATCATATTACATTGCATCTCGTAGTCAGTAGACACATATTAACCTGACGAAATGCAGGTTAGGAAAGAGTTCCATGTACTAATTACCCTCAGCTCTTTGTAGATGTAAAGGTTTATAAAGTTACTCTAAAAGACAGACTATCTGATCACTTTGAAACAGATCCACTATTGTATTCACTTTTTGAAAATGTGTATGATTTAGTAACCAAAAGAAAAAGTGCAAAAAATTTGTTGCAATAATACAGCATCCATTATCTTCACCTAAAACCTAGTTTTGAACATTATCTCATGTTTTTTTACTTTTCTATTTCACTAGTTCTTTTCGAACCATACTTTTATTGTTTAGTTTGGTACCATTGTTGATAATATTATTTCAACTCTTTTGTAGTGAATCTTTTTAAACTGATTCTCACCGTGATGTGGGATAGGGTTATTGTTTGATATATATTTGTGTCACATCCTATATTGTTAATACGACTGACTAACTGATTTAAGATAATTATCAATTTAGAATTGTTTTGGAATTACACTCTGATAAGTAGAATGAAGGTAAAAGTAACAACCAAAATTAGTGTCAACTTACCTTAGAAATATGAACACCTAAACTGCGATGAACCGCAGCGCACAACGTACATAATGTAACACCAAGATTAATGCTTGCCCATCTTGCATCTCCTACAGAACAATCAGAACAATAACGATTACCAGCTAAATCAGGCTCACGCCATAGCAAAATTCCGCCTTTGTTATTCAATCCATCTTGGCCCGAAATAGATGAATGGGACACTTGAGCTAAATGGTCATTTGTACGACCATTTGGGAATCCTGACACAGAACTAGTTGTTGGGCTGTTAGAAAACTCCAAACTATTTCGAGTTGGACTGCAAGAAGTTAATAGATCAAGCGAATTGCTGGCAAAGTTTTCTTTCAACATTCCATTCTTTAAAGAACGTGGCTCACTAGTACGGCATAAATCATGAAAACCAGATCGTAAAGTATTAACCCAAATATCCAATTCATTTTCACTAATAGCCTGTAAATAATATGTTCGATGGCCTGAGGATATTACTTCAAAAACAAATCGACGATCTGTAGAATTATTCAATAAGTTTATAGGTTTCTCTGCAGCTGTCAATCGTTTATTTGGTTGGGTAATCCGGGCCGTACAAAATCTAAGATCACTTACCATAACAGTCCATTGTGGGTTAGCTTGACAAAGTAACTGTGTCAGAAGACCACTTTCAGACTGTTTATTTACAATTCCATTTGTCAAACGATCAGTATTCGATACAGATGAACAAACCCTTCGGTTTAATTCCGTGGACACTGTGTCAGTCGCAGACTGGAGGTCTGTAGATGTCAATCCATGGAAACGTTTACAATAAACTAACTGATTTTCATGTACACGGAACCATCGCCGAGACCATGTACGCCAACCTTTCTTTCCACTTCTCTTGAATAAGCAACCCTCCAGCCCAGGGTTCGGTGGGTTGTTCAAATTTGTAACAGCTTTTATTTCAACAGCTGCAGTTTCTGATGGTCTGATTTTACTGGGAACTTCAGTATTTGTTTTCTGCTCAAAGTTAGTGATTAACTGTTTACATTGCTGAACTAATATTGAAGAAGTTAGACTGTTTGTCTTACTGGAACTATTAAATAATAAACCCAATTGCTCTGAATAAGATTGTTGAATAGAAAGTGCCAATATTACCAATCGCATATATGAAATAATATAGTTTGGTCCAATAACTTGACGAAGATGGGATAAATAGCCTATTGTTGTCCTCTGATAAATTTCTTGAGCCTCTTTAACTTGATTGTCAAATAATTGTAAATCCATAGGAGATCGTGTTGGATTCGCTGAAGCAGCTCGATTTACAACACTATCAAGATGCTCATAAGCACGTTGGAAATTTGTTCGTAGATCATACAACTTATTTAGGCTATCGTTATTTTTCGATAAAACATGTTCTATATCCGATATTTTAGTGGCTAATTTTCTTGTTTGTTCTGCAAATAAACTTGTTAGATGAGTAGCATGATTTAGTATTTTCTGTGTGCCAAAATTATTCCATTCCTTCGACAAATTTGAACTAAATGACCATGACTGTTTTTGATCTAAACCCAATCCAATGCATTTGGCCAATTTAAACAGAGAAGAGGAAAATGCTTCACCAGTCTGAGGAGAAACAAATGAGACGAATTCTAGTGAATACACAAGAGTAAAATATTTCGAAGTACAATGTTTTCTAATATGATCATTTAGTTAAATGGAAAATTGTGCACCTAACAAATCCTTGATTAAATTTAATGTAATTATCAAAATAAAAAGGGATTCCTTGTAATTGGTTTTGAACCATACGATTATGTGACCATCAGAAACGCTCTACAGCCGCTCAACCAAGTGGAGAGGAATATAAGTATTTTAGTCACCGAACTGGAGTTAATAAATGGGTATATGATTGAACTTGTTTCTTTATTTCTTTCTTTTTTATTTAATATATATAAATTCTGACATAATTAGACACCAAAAACGTACCACACAAGCAAAGAGATATAGAGAGAAATAGAAGAGTGAAGAACTGAATTTTAAAAAATAAATGGACAATGTCAGTAAATAGTCGGTAAGAAAATTTCGTTAAAAACACAACAAAGGACTCTTCTTGTTAGAAGCGTTTATCTCAATTTTATGGGGAATGTGAAGCAAAATTAAAAGATCTCCATTGGGTTCTGTTATAAAACGTATATGATAACGAGTTGGTTGCAAGATGCTCCCAAATGCCCTACTACAGTCGAGAGTGGGGAGAGTCCGCTCTCCCTCTCGAAATGTTCTCACATGACCACGCGTATATAGCCTCTGTCAGGGAAGTCCTACTCACTGCCTTCTCGTGGCAGGGGTGTTGTCTAAAAAACTGTGAGGACGAAAAGCGAATATACGGCACTTTAACCGGGTTGGTGGACACGGAGAATCCACCGAGGAGAGTGAGAAAACCCTGATTCCAAACCAATGGTGCACATGGACTCCAGTATCCTGAGGGAACAAATGGCGTATGAATCAATCATTGGTCACCAGCTACTATGGGATTACATCTCCTCACGATGCTCCACTGCCTTGTGGATCAGACGTTCAGGTCGAAGGCTTCGCGTGTGGCCCCCTAAGAAAACCACTCGCTTCGGTTTGAGCCCCCGGGCAATATCCCAGACATCACACAAGTCGAATTACTTTTGTGGTGCATATATATTTGGTGCCTCCTTGTACCAATGTTCATGTCTAAATCAATAAATAATAAATAAATAATGCAACTACTATGAATTTCAAGTGTTCAGACCAATGAAAGGAACGTTTCTTGAAATAACTTCAAAAATAAAAGACCATTTTAAAACGAAAGGATCCCCAATAAGAGAATGAAGCACAGATGAAGGTAAATTATGAACAAACTGGTCTTCCAACATTAATATAGACAACAAATCTATTTAGGAACAATGTGACATTTTAACACAGTGGTCAACTTTATGGAATTAATTCGCTTTTGAAAAACATCTATATAAACATTGCTCATAATAAATGTCACTTAGACGCACGAAAATCTGTGTATATTCTAGATAATCTAACATGCGATATCAAATGTCTCTATCAAAATGTATACCACTGTGCTGCACTCAACTACAAGGTAGGTAGCTTCTAAGAGTATTTAAATAAATACATACCTATTACGTTAAAAATAAACACGTAACAAAAAACATAAATAGAATACTTACAATAACAGATTGTTGACAAATTTCTTGAATGAGATTATAGTAAGCCCGGATTCGACAAATCGTCAACTCGGCATATGCAAGAGTTTGATGTAGTTCAGGTGAGTCAGCAAACGCTCCAAATTTATTCAAAGGAGAAGCCAACTTGGAAACAAAGTCATCAAGCACAGCCGATGTGTCATCAAAGCACTGAGCGGATTCCAAACCAACAGACATCTGTGGTATTTAAGAATGATTCACATGGACATTTGGAAATGAATATGTACAATTTATCTAGTAAAGAGATGGAAACAAAATCAAAATGAAAAACGTTGGGTAGATAAAGTTGCGAATTGACATGTTATTTTTTTCGAAATTAAACATCAAATTAAAATAAATACAAGGCAAGCAGTTCATAAACTACAAACTTGTTGACTATTCAACGTGTATAATCAGATAAGAATAATCCAATGATCCACAATGTTACGCTATGTGCAGATAAATCTGTAAACAACGACAGAATGTTAATGGAGGCGAAATATAAAAAATAAAGCGATAAAAAGGTCCTTTACAGTGTGACAAAGACAGCATCTATTTGCACCACTATGATCGGTTTTCAGATGGTTCATAGAAGATTTCGCAGTACCAGCAAGTAAGTTAATATACTTAAACACCATTCAGAACATAAGGAAACTACTTTTCAAACAAATATCGCTCGATTACAACATTATGACTCATAATACTATTATTACATTCGTATGATGAATTTTTGGTCTCCCATCATGAGTTAAATAAATGATATATGTCAACCCATATTGTGTTTTAACGTAAGTAACATGTGACCCAGTTACAAAGGGTAGTAATAGTTAAGTTCATCGACTGACTTACTTTCACTACCAAGAACATTACCCTCAACCACAACAATCCTTACTGGGTGGTCTGGCCATGTACAAATAATAGTTCTAAGGAACTTTAATCGAGTATCCATAATTTACAACTACTAACTTTCACATCCATGCCTCAGCTGTAGAACGTTACCCTACAAACTGTTGAACAGTGTAGAAAAAATACTGATTGAATTGCCTTCTAGAGACTTGCCATCACCATCTGAGGAACTATCAGAAAAAGTCAGTAGGAAAACTTAAACTATAAAGAAACAAGTTACGAAACCAATGAATGTTGGAGTGACCCAACCTAATAGATACAATCTACCAAGATAATGTCCGCAAGTCGTGATTTGAACTTGGAGACCTTAGATGACAGCTTTCTGGATCAGCCATGGTAGTAAATATGTGCTTTCACGATTATTATTTCTACTTGTGTATTTAATTTGTTTCGTTTGGATTACATAAGTACTTTTTGACTGCTAACGATAGTACTACTTCGGCTTTTTCTATGCACATTGCCAATTTTTCCCAATACCGTGATATTATGTGAGACAGGTTGAACCGATTCATATCTTTGTTTGGTTTTATGTCTTTTAACTGGCTAGGAAGGCTACCAAACTATTACTAAAATTACTTTTGAGACGCGACAACACGTTTTCAACGAAGCTTTTCCAACACTAACCACAAAAACTACTTTTGAGAATGTATACATGTCCACTGATTTCATAAGAGCTTGAAATATCAGTCTACCATTTTTCTGGTCACAGTTAAGTGTAAAGTACATGATTAAACCATCTGTGATATGAAATATTAGACGCTAAGTGAAGACAACAACAAATTTTGTTCGCCAAATCTTTTCCCGTATAAGAAGAACGGATTGATTTACAAAATTTTCGAACATTGCTTTTTTATAGGTGAACCCACTTATCCAGTTTTTACCAGAAATAGTTGTTTTACAGTTTTTTTTATTGACGTCTGAATTTTTCGTTTTCCCACAAGTGTCAATCATATCACTCGAGGACTAATGAGGCATTATGGTTATTAGTAAGGTACTGATTAAAACGAACCTTTGTGGAGACCATGTATATTGACCGTTTATAAACGGCCAATCATAAATAACGGTTGTAGTCGTCAGGTGATTGTCCATTAGCGCCATCCTGACAGTTTTCTCATGAATAAGTGCAAATAATTTAAGAGTTGTGAGTAATCGTTTATTGAATGATCTAAAGATCTACAGAGAATGTGCAGCGCTAAGATGCACATTACTTGGATTTACACCCTTAAGAACCCGAAGAATAAGGAAATCCCAGGCGACTACACACCTGTACTTAGTTACTTATACGACAAAACTTTCCTTATATAGTTTATATTGTGGCGTCATAATTTCAAGGTCGTTTCCAGTTCCTTTACACCGTTAAGATCCATCAAAAAATTATATCTGTTCAAGTGGTCAAATAAACACTGTTTCTACAAATGTCAAAACCTTACACAAGCGTAAAAATCCCTGAGATGACCAGATAAACGAACAGACATCCTGTCAAGTAACTACATACCCAAAGGCCCTGTCGTATCGTACTAATTTGTATTGGCGCCTTTGTAATTAGTCGAAATGTTGCAAATGGTTCCGTACAGAATAGAAGAAGCTTTCGCTTAACGAGCTTCACCATCCGGTAGCAATGGGTCGCCGGTGTCTCCAAGTGGGAACCTAGATATGTAAAAGGCATATATAAGAAAGGAAAAAGGGAAAAGTTGATAAATCATAATAAGTCACTGTCCTTAGTCCTTAAGAATATGTCGAGTTTTCTCCCAAAGAACTCCTTGGACGTCGATTTGAATAGCTCATACAGCAACGAATTCCAGCATCTAACTACTCTTAAGGTGTATAAGGTATGTCTGCAACCAGTTCTGCTGCGTTGTCTCTAGTTTCTGGGTGTTACCCCAAAGTTTGTATTGCGACTAGGGTTAAGTAGGTGTCTCGGGAGATGTCCAGAAGTGTCAAGAACGCTGTAAGTAATTACATGGTCACTTTCAAGACTCCTGTGCTCCAATGAATAAAGGTTCAGTGATTGGAGGCACTCTTCCTAAGACTCGCCGCTGGATACTTTCCAGGGTGTCCTTATCTTTCTGGAGTGAGTGAGGAAATACTATTTTTCCACACCCTGGATGGTAAGGAATAAAAATGTTGAAGATTATGTATAAAGTTCTCCCATTGAACTGGTCAAAAATGCTCTTCAATATTACTAGTGCAAGGTTTGCTCGAAAGGCATTTTTTTCGCACATAGAGTAAGACTTCAGAATGTAGGGTACCAACACTCCTAGATGTTTTTTTAACTTGGGATACCTCTAGAGGGGAGTTGCCTAAGTTATAGTTGTGACCTGCAACATGTCTCAGATGGACTACTTTACATATTGAAGTGTTAATGATGAGTCACTTGTCATCTGCCCAACTTTGAAGTCGAGTCGAATTCTTCTGAAGTGCCAGTTTATCCTATTGGTTTCATACTTCTCCCCAGAGTTTCACATCATCAGAGAAAAGTAATAAACCTGACGATACTTGTTGTGGGAGATCGTTTACATAGACCAAGAAAAGAAGAGGTCCTAGTACTGAACCCTGGGGAACACCACTAGGACATTATGTGGCCTGAGGAAAAGTGAAATTAACCCTGACATTAAAAAGTCGACCAGTCTATTCGGCAACCGATGTCTGTTGTCACGACATGCTTCGAGAGTGGCAGCCGTCAAATGGGAGGATATGAAGACTACCTTCATTCACCGGAGTCTAGAATCTCCACCCTTCGTGGCTAGTTTCACTAACTGTTGAGTCAATAAGTTCTTGAGCTTCAAGCACTATTTTATTAATTTCCACTCTCGGATATCAGAGTCTGCAAAGTCAGGGTCCGTGTTCTCCGGGACACCTTTCATGATGATATTTTTCCGCGAATGAACGTCTCGCGGTATTCCTTAGTGATGTTCTTGATAACATTGTGCTCAGAATATCTTATATCAGACAGTATCCTTACATCCCCTTCTGATTTCAGCAGGAGACTAGCCATCGGAACATCATCCACTACGGCAGTATTCGTGAATGTTGCACGGAAGAGTCTTGGGAGGTTTTAATGATAAGACTCATTCCCTTGAATGAGCCGTGTGACCGTGAGCGACCCAATTTTAGGAAGTTCAAGTTTACTGTTTAATTGTTCCCGGAGTATCCCGTCATTTTCGCCATGAAGACTAGAGGGAAGGTCAGAGATGTCTTCATGGTTATGAGTGAATCATCGCAAACCGTGATCAATTTCACAGGTTTTCGAATACGTTGAGTTTGTGGTCAGTTTTGTCTGGCGGTCGGAAAGCGCTTCAGACTCCTATGCTCTTTGCTGACTGGTTGAACAATTTTCGGGCAGATTGCAATGCCAAACAACTAGCTGATTTCCCTACAAAACTCGGGTTTTTCAGCCTTTTTCACGGTGGCGCACGTTCCTTATTAACTCTGTTGACGGGGATCCATTCGCCACAATCGCGTTTAGAGGGCCTATCCCGGAAGACAGAAGCTAGTTAAGAGAGTCCAACACTGTCGAATTTATGATGATGCCGAACCTCAGCATGTCCTCAACAGTGTCAATGCTTGTTCCATTGATACTAATGTTATAAAGGTCTCTCATCCTTACTTCGCTGCGCGTATTTGTTCCTTTACTCGTTTCAAAACTGTCTTTTTTTCAGGTTTGCTGGCAACTTTTCTCACGCACGTGTCAAGAGAGCGGTGATGTTGCTCAGCAAGCCCTCAGCATTCATGTTGCACGTGCCACATACCCACCCGCGACCTGACTTAGTCTGTTGTAATCGGTTGCCGTAAGATTAGTAAATACTTCATGAAACCAACCTTCGCATGTGTCACACTGCATGCCACATGCGACATCAAAAAGACGCCTAGGTTACTCACATGAGTTCTTCATGACCATGGTGATATTTAAGTTGTTAGATAGATCCCTGCACGTTTACGACTGTAAAACAAACAAAACGACAATGCGCTTGGAAGGGATAATAAGCAGGTGGTACGAGAGGTGGGGATATACCAAAGCTAGTCTTGGAGTAGAAAACTGTAAAAACAGAATAATAAGCTGGGGCCAAACCACAGTCAACTATTAACTTGGGTAAAACTGAAAAAGTAAAAGTAATCTACAGAACGTTAGGCTCCGGAAAAATTCTTGGGATCAAATGTGATACCTTTTTTGTGTAAGGACACAGCGAAAGTTTAAGAAGTGCAAATCATGTTAGTACTAAACTTCGCGTTCTTAAAGTGCACCGCATCGTCCGAAACACCTAAATCTACGGGACTGTATATTGAGCTTATCGGTTGATAACCATCTTTCGTGAGGTTTCTTGGCAAGTAATTCGGATGTATTTTGGCACCTCTGTTTACTAATCAGTATATTGTTGCTATCAAGGTGTGTTGTCTTCAATATATTTACCCTGGAGATGTTACAGACATTCATGGCTTAACAACTGCTTTGCCTGCATCACCTTTATGATGAAAGAATGCCACCCTAGTTCGAGAGTATGGTTGGAAGGTTGTCGATGTTTTGGAACGAGTCTGGTCGAAGCCGGCCAGTAGTTGGAAGATATTCGTAGCATGGCGTATACACTTGTGATTTGCAGCAAAAGTGTAACTGAGCACCTTCAGATAAGGTATGTCCAGTAAAACTGATGGGATCAGAATCAATGTTGGAGACTTACAAAGCTATTGATTTTAAAGGTGTGAGGACGGTTCACAGGCGAACTTGAGGAAGCTCTAAGCAGCTCAGAAGGAGCTGCACATATTCTATCCAATCAGATTTTGGAAGAATATTCCGGAATCACTACGTGTAGCTTCCCTATTGGACAATGCTAATAACCCCTTGTGTGAGGATTAGATAACTATAATGGTGATTTCGTTTTTACTAGAAACTATAAGTACCTGACGCTTTTGTACCATAACTGACACTGTGTTCGGAATAACATTCTTACTAACTAGTCTTCTGTCTTCTCTCTTGCGGGTTCTATCGTTCAAGTAGTCTAGTGGTACGCGGCATAGCGAGAATCTGAAGTCCAAGATATAACAAAGGGTATGTGATTAAAACAGTGATTGCCATCATCCGAGTTGTGTATCCAGAGCAACCAAGCAACGAGAATATCCTTGTGAACTGCAGACACAGACGGCATATATATCAGAGTGTTGTTATCGTGACACTTGATAAGTAAAAACAAGTAGTATATATGCACAGTGGTGTATCTTCTCACTGTAAACCATCAACGTTGATGATCTGTGTCGAATGATTGGAGGTCCACTCGAGTTAGACGGGAACGGTGTAACGAATCAGCTAACTGCGAAGTCACACCTCGCGGTCAGCATCTAACGTGGATTACCCCATTCGACGTATTAAAGTACTACTCCTGCTTTGAAGACTGCAAAACACAAAGAGCGTGATTACGTAAATACATCAGTAAGAATGAGTAAAGAGATGTTATTGAGACCACCACCGCATGGGCCAGCCCATGGCGTATGATTGACTGATGCGCGTTTGTTGTCCATGACTTTAAGAGGGATCGACAGCCTGTTCGATATTCAGTGACCCAACCGCCGGATGATTTGTCTAGGTCTCAGTGGTATTTCAATGCCCCTACATCACTATTTCTTATCATCTACTTTTTAAACAGCGATTTCGCAGTCAATAATGGCAATTGTGAGAGGAAATGAAAAAAATGCGGTTAACAGCAAATACTAACTACATAATAGATTTATCTTAACCAACCCCACAAAGATTACTGGGGTCAAGTGTCCCACACAAGATACAAGAGCTAAGAACTCAATTGATTTATACTAGTTCCCTAAAAACATGTGACGTATTCGTAAAATCTTTACATTCCCTTCAAAAACTAAGACACAGGTTACATGTAACCCCTTATTCATTGTTTCCGCCTTGCTAAGCTTGTAGTTTAGAGATAAAGCGCGAGTCTCTTGAGTAAACTTTAGAAATCAGATAACGTGATAGTTAACATCATCTATTATGTTATCACGGAAACAGGTATTTAGTTTTGTACATCTCTCTTGGAAATTTTATGAGTTCTAGCGCTACCCTTTGAAACTGGCTTCTAACATTTTGATCTTTACATTAGTTATCGTAGTCATTATATTAACATGGAGCAAGTAAAGAATAGTCTGATTGGTTTGGTTGCTGGGATTAACGGTAGTTTGCCTAACGTTATTGATTTTCGTCGTAGGTGGATTTGCTTCAGTTTATGTTGGACAACCATTAGATACCATTAAAGTCAAGATGCAAACGTTCCCGGAAGTTCACCCGTCAACATGGAAATGTCTCCGAGTCACACTTGCGAAGGATGGAATCGCTCGCGGACTCTATGCAGGAACTGTCCCGTCACTTGTTGCAAATGTTGCTGAAAATGCGGTGTTATTCTGTGCTCTTCCGCCATCGGAACATTTGATAGCTGGTCTTTGTGGAGTGGATAAAAGTCATCTCTCAGTACTACAGCACGCACTTGCCGGTAGTATAGCTGCTTTTTGGTCGAGTCTAACTCTTTGCCCAACCGAATTAGTTAAGTGCAAAGTTCAGTCAATGAGAGAAATGACTGAATTAGGACATATAAAGGTTGATGTCAAAAATTTGTGAGTTTATCCATGCGTCTCTGTCTGATACAGTTTATATGCCACATAATTGTTCTTTAGCTAAATAGTAATAACTAAATTATAGGCCGAATTCCGTCAGAATAAAGTTATAAAATTCCACCTTTAAAAAAGGGCAAATAAATTGTGCCAAGTTTATCATGTGAACACAGCTTTCTATTTATTATTTTACACAGGGTTGTGTCCACTTGTCAAATAAACCTAGTGGTTTGTGTACCCTACTTCGGATATCACTTCGTGTGGATAAGTGATACTATCGGACCACCCAAACTTAAGTAATATTCGATTCTGCAACTCGGTGTTTAGTAGTGCACTACTAGCAAGTGAATAGCCACCCTAGTCTATTAGAGAAAACGGATTATTTCGTCTAAACTAACCTAATTATGATTAAAAATCAGTTATTCAGAATCAGACAGAATTATTTAAACTCGGGCTTTCAAGTTTAAGTTGTCACTTTTCAATCTCAGACAGAAAAAAGTAATAGAAACAGTAAGACGCTGGAGTAAATAAGAAGATTGGGTTGGAAAAGAAATTCACGAATTTTAGGAAAATTCGAAATTTCAACTGATTTCAACTATTATAATGGACTTTGAACCATATAATCTGGATTTTAGCTACTAATACCTTAAGGACCATATCCAGCGAGTCTTTACCTACCTATATTTCTCACACCATATACATTACTTTAAAATGTAGTGACGTTTTTGGTGTCTGTTCATAACCTTCACTCTAATACCATTTTATCCAGCATCACGTGTTGTGATAGACTGTAGTTTGAGTTGACTGTCGTAGTAGATGTTCTCACTGCTCATGAATTATCCTTTCAAGAGGTTTGGTAACTTCAGCTGCGAAACTCGTCTGATTCACAGTAACGTGAACTGATATGAATTTCAGGAAATTGTTTACGTTTATGAAATCAATACAGCCATAATAGATTTTAGCTTTCAGTCATTTTGCTGAAGATTTAAAATCCCTTCATGTACTTTAATTTAGATATCTCTGTTGATCATGGAAAAGATAATTTCGAGTGCTGATAGAGGCATGAGGCGGTTCCCACTTCCCGGTCGCCCATACCGTGAAAGGATATTTTCTCTGAACGGACCCGAAAAGGAATCTGAATTAGTGGCAGCCCCAGAAACTTGAGAGCGTGACGGCAAAGCCCAAGAGATGACTGTTTGAGGCCAGTCGCACACTTCCTTTTTATGCGAAGTGTTCGATGCGTTGGCTCCTCACTTCAAAGGACCCTACTTCCGGAGATGGAAATCCGTGAGATAAGGTGGGGTGTAAAATTTATATGGTTGATTTATTCTAAACCCTCCCTTCCGTTGTGAGCAGGCAGCACTGCTGATAATGCTGGTTGTCCGAGGAGAACTTTTCTATTGTTGCATCCCTCCAAAATCAGCAGCACGACTTTGTCCTGAGGTATTAAGTTGCTGTTTTTAGTTTCATCGTTCTGCAATGAACATACCTGGTAAAGTAAGGCCCAAAGGAACATGTGTTCCAGCCAATATAGCTGGGTTGATTCCTCATGATAAGCAATCTCAACCAGCGGCTACGGTCAGGCTATGCATCTTCTGGATTGACCCTTCTAAATTACAGACAATGAACTTTGCTTCATCACTTACTTGATCAATATCTGGTACTGCCATATTTTGAAATACTTAGTAACCTATTTTCCCTTGCCAGTAATCATGAACGCACGTTCTCATACCACTGTTTATTGGTCTCATATTAAACAAACCGTCGTGAACTTTTTATTCATTCTTATTTCCATGAACAAGTTTTAATTTATCATTTTCACGTACTTAACTGATATGAATATTTAATGCCTTAACCAAATGCTAATTTCGCGATCGGGTGGCTTTTCTTTCCTAGAATTATAGTGATGGTATCATCCAACCATTTGGCGGATACAACTAGCTATTGAAAAACAAATATTCGTACTATCTTCACTAATCATGATCTTACTTCATGTAGTAAAAGCGTTGATGACTGTTTTCGTTATCCTATCATAGGTCAGATCTATTTAATTGATTCAACATATGACAAACACTAAAGAATATAACAACCCACACTATTTTTTTCTAAATGTATTCCTCTATCAGAGTTTGTACAGCTGCAAGAGTAAGTAATTAAGTTGATTAATCCCGTTGGTTATCGTCACCAAACTAATGTGTTATGCCTATTTATCATCATTTATACTACCATAATTTTGTTGTAGAGGTCCATGGGCAGTAACAAAGTCAATATACAAAGAAAAAGGTTTCAAAGGATTTACTTGTGGTTTAGGTGCTACATTTGCCAGGGAAATGCCTGGTTATTTCTTCTTCTTTGGTGGGTACGAAGCATGTAGAACATTGATGACTCCTACTAATGGTCGTAAAGAAGACTTGGGTCCCATTAAAACTGTTATCGCTGGTGGAATAGGTGGAGTTTCACTGTGGGTGGCGATATTTCCATTCGATGTTGTTAAATCTCGCATGCAAATTGGACACCATACTGTCACGTCATCCTCAATCGCTCATGGAAACAAAGTCAGTAAACAAAGGAGCATGTTTTCCGTCCTGTTAGACATCAAGAGAAATGAAGGTGACTGCCTGTTGTTTTATTATCCCATATTCTTTGCATACAGCATCCATGTAGATAGTGTTAGTTTCTACACCTAGATGCCTGTTCACATCACATTAATAACTTGGCAGAACAAGGTATCGCATATATCTATGACTACTCGTCCTATTCACCCATTCTAAAAACTGACCTGCATTATACCTTTACATATTATGTACTATAGTTGTGGGTTTGAAAACTATTTGAATTAAGTTTAAAAATCTCTATTACTCCCCTCCTTCAATAGATAATGATCAGTGAAAACTTCAAATAAGTTGTTTGCGAGTGTACATAAATCATCAGGTTGCTATTTGATTCGGTTTTTATTTTACTATCTTAAACTCTTATTGCCTTAAAAGTCTGGAAAGAGACCCTCAGATACCAAGGTAACTTAATGAAACACAGACCTTTAAAATGAGAAATGGCTTATTCTAGGCAGCAATCGAAGCAATTAAAAGTTTTAAGTGTTATTTTACCCCCTTCACACTTAGTTTAGTCAAGGTATACATAGTTCTTTTCTATCTTCTACTTTTGTGAATGATTCACATTAATTACTTCAAGTTGCTTGTCTAAAAATATGAAATTATTATTTTCACGTGTAATATAATTAGTTCTAATGCATACCAATCCGTTCCTATCTTACAGGAATCCGTTCACTTTATCGTGGTCTGGGCCCAACAATATTGAGAACATTCCCAGCAACAGGAGCTTTGTTTCTAGCTGTAGAATGGACTCGTAAATGCGGTCATTTGTTACTAGATTAACCCACTACAGATAATTCTTTCTTTCAATCTCAACACAACACATTTAGCATATTTCTGAAAATTTGATTTACTCATTTTTTACTCAATAAATGAAATTACACCAACAAATATTTTTAAATACAAAATATACATGTATTATGACGTACACTATGGTGTTTTACTACTGACTTGCCGATATGATTTGTGCTTTAGAAGTGTGTTTTAAATTTACAGCTTTTATTTCAGTATTTATAACTATTTCTGAGTGATAAATAAATTAATATATTTATAGCAATGTACCCAATGCTCAATTTATTCAAAATTATCAAATCAAAACTTGGTAATGATACCTAAAAACTCATTTTCTCTGAGTGAGTTTTGCTATTGAACCCATTTACAATAGAATAAACTAGGAAATCTGTCGTTCCACAATAATGGCGTGGATTGAAGTAGTTGAACACTCCACTTGTCTTAGAAGCCTTGACAGTCCTTCTGGGTTAATGTATATATATATATATATATATATATATATATATATATAGTATTCCCGACCACCATCTACCTCCACAATATATATTTACAGATGTAAGGGTAAGTCGAAAGAAAGCTAGGGGAAGCCAAACTAGGTCCTGGCTTGCTCATGTCTAACTGACTAACCTAGTTTCCCAGGTTTGTTTCTGTTTTGCGATCTTGTATGTAGACTGTCAAGTCAAGCCTTCTGACCTCCCTCCAAGTACATGTACCTTCGTAGCGTTATGGCTAAGTTAGCTCGCAACGCACCTGGTATATATCAACGTGTATATTATATTTTGATGGATCACATGGTTTTAATTAACATGATGGATGAATAAGGACACCATATGAGTGACAGATCTGTTTCACACAGTTGTAGACTGACAAAAGGAGGGGGGTAAGAAAGCGCTAATAAACTTACAAGTTTACTTACTGTATATATGGTAAAGTTGATTGATGTAGGTGGGATATATTTTTAGACATTCTGACAAAGACTAATCAAAATAGTATAAACCTTGGAAGTTCTACAAAGATTTATCAGTTTTGATTATTATTGTTTTCCAACGGCTCAAAAACTGTGTTAAAGAGATTGAAAGATAAGTACATTTGTATGGCGATTTGAAGGACAGAGTGATTCAAATAGCTCAGAACCGTAAGTACGCAGAGTTGTCAATTCTTGCTTCCCTCATTAAAATTTTACCGGTCATTGTTGAAACAACTCCAAAGAAAGTTTATTATATAGTTCTCTGTTACCCAAAGATGAACTTCTTACCTTAAGCATAAGAATGCTAGTCTTCCACTCTGTGATTACAAATAGGTTATTCAAATAGCATCGAATATTTGTTATAAGTATACGTAAGAATGACATTCATTTCCCATCACCAAAATTTATTAAGATTTGAAGTAGCTTCATCAGCAAAGTCTTGTCTAGATATGTATGACTGCTGGTGGTATTCCTAGAAAATAAAATCCTACTTTGTTTGAAGAAAACTAGGACTTTATCTACCGATCTGTCCTATCTTAGACGCCATTAAGATCTCATTTTGACAATTAAAGTTTGAATTTATAACTGTTCAGTGAAGAACTGTTTGCGATAAATCTTAAAAGAATACTATTACTGAGCAGTTAGTTATATGGATTTTTAGGTCTACTTATTATGGTGTGCTTTTATAACTTTACGGTGTCTGATTCGTACATCGTCTGCAGGCTCGTCAATCGTAAATTGTGTCATGATAGAAGTAGTCAAAAGCGAATGATACTCCTCTGTCTTACTTTATTCGCGAACAGCTAAACAGCCTTTGTGATATAATAGATTCACATTTTAAATCGCTGTTTCTAGACGGTCATTTTTATGCGCTTTTGTACGTTATTTGATGCTTGACTCAGACATCGTGTTTTGACTAATATTTCTTGCACACACTGTAGTTTTTTTTCCACAAAAATGTACTCAAAATTTGATCATTATTTCATGCCTAATATTGATTATAAATGGGTAACGAAGCTCAATTTCATGTACAAAACGTGCTTTAAGCCACCGTAACCGAGAGATTAACCACTATTTGATCAAAGTATTCGATTACATACTTTGTTTGCAAGACTACGCTTTGAAGCTCTTCTATAAAAGTGAATAGCAGAAATTAGGGTCAATAACGACAGTAATCGAATCTCCACAAACCACTTTATTAAACTGATATTTCTTCCAAGGTGAAGAGATAATTCAATAATTAGGCGTTACAAAGAAATTGTAAACATTAACTAAGGAAATAACTGTTGAAAACCTTAAAGTATAAATCAGAATGTTTCGCTCTTTTTTTGAAAATGTTTCTTCATCAGGGACACGTTAATAAAACACTCTTGGTTATCAATCAAGTGTTTGTGAGATTTTGTGATGGGCTAAATATTATTTGGAATTCTTTCACCTCTAATTAATTTATAGTATTAAAATAAAATAATAAAAGACTTTAATATTATTCTTTCATCTTCCATAATATTTAATGTAAATCATTAATCAGTATATTATGATGTACTACCTACCTAGTATATTATCACTTTGTATCATATATGAATGTAATTACGACTTTCTTGTTTAGATGCCTTTAATATGTTCAGGTCAAGATTTGTTGCGTTTTTTTTTTTCATTTCCTTTGTTGTTCTTATTCCTTTTTGAGCAAAAGAAATAAGATCATTTAAATCAAGTCATTTTAAGGTATAATGATAGATTTCACCGGGCTATTTCAGTGTTGTTGTTGTTTTCTTGAAAAATAAGACGAAATTTAAATCGCTGAGAAATTTCCATCATATCAATACACAAGTATACGAATGAAGAATATTCTTTTCAATAATTCCTCTTCAGGTTCTACAATTATCATATCCAAATTAATAATCCATAGAATTGGTTAGGTTTAAGGCAGTGTACATCATTTAAAACTATGGCATATGAATTTAGAATAAAGTCCTTAATGTTGAGATTGGTGATATGAAGTGTTGATTAGAATAAATTCATAAGTTAAATAAAGTTGTGAGATAAATGATCAGAATAAATATGGTTAACATGAGGTGATATCCAAAAAATCATATGAATAAGGTAAGAATTAGTAAATAGGGGTGGATACTGTATAAATTTCTTAAGGCGTTTCCAAGTGTTATAATAACAATGATAACAGTAGTGATAATGATGATAATAATATGTGTGATTAAGATAAGTTTAAGCAATGAAAATGCATAGAGGAAGGTTGTATGAATATTAATCGGATTATGTCACCATATAAAAATGATTATTAATTAATTAGACTAGAAGTTAGCCAAGGTAAAATGAGCGGGGTTTTTTTATCTGAATAGCTATTGTTTCAACCGTTTGAACGGTTCTTAGTCTGATGGATTTAGATTGCTGTTAGCATGTTATATTATTGTAAATGATTGCTCCATATTGGCTGTATGGCACGTTTGCACTAAATGAGCTAAAATCGAGCTATTAACAGTTTTAGCTATACCTTTGCTTAACCACACTTGGAGGTACTCGCGAGCACGAAAATACAAATTTATAGAACCCATGTGAATATAAATTGCTCCACAAGAGCATTTGAATTGATAGATACAGAAGTTGGCTAGTCTAAGTGTTGTATCCCGAAGAGAATTGTGAATAGTAACTTTTGAGGACTATTTGTGGACCAATGTAATATGTATATTTCCTATTGTATAATTGTTAAGTAACTAACCTAATCATATTCGTGTTCCTCTTATCATTAGTTTTATTTTGACCTTTGAACTATTATTATACGATTCTTGAGTTATCATCAGTTTATTGATTACCTTCTCCCTATTCACAGCCACATTTGGCTAAATATTGTACAAATGTTATTTTCTATTTCATGGTATGATGTGGTCTGTTTGGTTGGTATATAAACCCAGTATGTTTGTGAATAATGATTCATATTGCCGAGGCTGTTATTGGTGTTTTGGACTTAAGTGGCTGGGCTAGGCGGAAGCAGGACAGGTTAGCGCTCTAGACTGCTCGTATGGTTTCGTGTGTCACTGTTTCAATTGATAATTCGCTGCTCCCTGATTGGAGGTCTCATCAAGTCACACATTAACTAGGCATCCACTCGGCCACAAGATATAAGACTAAGTAATTTATCTTTCAATCTCTGAGTGACCAACGGACATGTGGAAAACACTAATTGCGGTTTACTAGCGCTAAAGACTCTTTGGATTACTCTATTCAACTTCGGTATTACCATTTTGCTGGGTCCATCGCCTCTAAATTTAAGCGTATATACAGAGACCTTTTGCTCACAATTAGACCTTCCTCATTGTTTTTTCACGGCCAAATGTTTACCTGCACGTTTCTACGGGTATCTATTTTCTTTTAGAGAAGTACGCGATGCCTTTTTTCTTTTTCAGACTCATCTAACGAGTATATAGTCTCGATTCTATGATGAAGTGTCTTAATCAGGTTTCTTTTATTATTATAGAGGGACAAAACTAAGAAAATCTGTAAATTGTCTAGTCCAAGTAGTTTTCTTGCTTAGGTTCCTTTCTAGTGACCCATCCATTCTCCTTGTAAGTAGAACATCTAGAAAGGCTATTCTACCTCTCTTTTCTTCCTCACATGATAATTTAATAGACGAATCAATTTCATTAAATCTCTTGAATGTCTCTATCCAATCAGTATGGCCGTCACAAAGGATGAAAATATCGTCCATATACCGGCATTAAAATGAAAACTTGTCAGTATGCTTTGCCAGTACAACATTTTCCAGTTTAATGAGAAAAATGTCAGCCAATAAGCCCTGCTAACTTGAGAGGGAAGTCCAGGTTTACAAGAGGGAAAATATATTCTACAGGCAGCCAAAAGCACGAACAACAACAACAACCAAAACTCAAGTGTATATATACAGCATAAAAATGTCCTTGGAAAAAGTTACAAAATAGCATATTAAAAGTGACAACGAACCAATGACATTTAAGGTCCTCCCGAGTGGGAGATATGATATGAAGGTGAAAATGGGAATTTCAAATTTCTAAAATAAAATTACAAAAAATAAGACATTCATCAAGTGACTTCTGGGGATCTAGCATCCCCAACAGAGTCCCTTTTTAAGTTGCTTAACACACCCCATGCTCTAATTCAATTGTTTCGCTAACTTAATTTCATGTTTCATTACTGTTTTTATTAAGGAACTCACAAACAATGTTAGGGTTTACTATGTAATATATCTATAGACTAAGTGAATGGTTTTCAACTGTAATTTCAATGACTATCCCAAATACATGTCTATACGTTCAGGTATGAAAAAATAACAACTAATATCTATTTCTTTTCAAATTTATTGTTCACAATTTCGAACTAGTATTGTCCTCTTAGAATCTACCCTCGTGATATGAACTTCATTTTTTCGTTGTTAAACATGCTCGTTTACGCGGATAGTTTACACCCATCGAAACATAAAAATAAGAAAGATTGGTTCAGCTAAGAGTTCTTTCAGTGAATTCGTACAATCGCAAAAATATATACTTATTATTATAAAGACAATCAATAATGTGTTTGTTAAGAATAATGACCTGCTGAACATGTTAATAAACTCATGAATAATTTTTTCCTATTCAGAAGCTAAAAATTTGTTTTTTAAGGTCTTGAATATTTATAAAGAATGTCATAGATAGGAGAATAATATGTGTGAAAACGGATCGCAGAACTCGATAAGATAAAATGGTGAAATTAAGAAAAACTGGAATCAGAAAGGGTATGAAAATAAAATAAATTGTTTAGAAGTAATTAGTCTATATAGAAATAGAAGGGGGGCAATGGATTCGGAAACGTCGAGGTTAAGACTATGGTAAAAGAAAATGGATAAGTTTCTTTCGCGTATATAGTTCTGATTATTTTAATATTAAAAAGACAGAATCTCACTATCTTTTGCAGATGTCTGTTCATTTTGTAGATGGATTGAAACGCTGAGCCCGTTTTGATCAAATGACCTATGTTTACAAGGTACTCAACTATGAAGCTTTCAACCGATTCATTTCAATCATGCTGAATAATGTTCTTGAATCCTTCAGGATCTGGTGACACGTATAACCAGGTCCACAGAAGCAGATGAATCGACAAACGCGTAGAAAGTGGTTAAGTGCGAAGGTTTGTCCTTTGGGTTGTAGAACATTGTCTACTATACAATACTAACTTAAAGTTTGCCGTGAAAAACGCTGTATTTAGGGAGTTAGAAATTCTGTTCTTCAAGGTGTCTGCAGCTTTGTAACATTTGAAAGCAATATTCATGTAAAGTTTTTTGATACAGAGATTACTAATACTTTTTGAGGTTTAAACTTTATATAGTTGTCGATGAATCACAGTGGATACCCGTATTTACAAGTATTTTTCCTAAGAATTGCAATTCTTTGTCTATCACATCGAGACTGCAGATTTTTCAGAGTTGTGTGGGAAGAGTTACGATTGAATTCCTCTTTCTACTAACAGAAACCCAGTTGCAGAATCATGTAGTAGTAAATTTTATTGCCATTTTCTGTAAATAGATATAGAGTTTGCAAGTCTATTATTTTCATGAGTTTTATAAGTTAGACGGTAATCGTTAACCCCTTACAATTACTAAATATTGTAGTGCATACAAAAACTTTGTGAGATATTATCTATAAAAGATGGGCTTTAACATACGTAGTTTGAACGGTCATGTGTTGTTAATTGAGGAAGTGTGACAACATTACACTACTCGTAAGATTTCCTTTAAAGTATTACACTCATGATTTTCTAGTGATTCCCAGTGATTCTGGTCGATGCTAGTCGTCACTTTGTAATGGATTAGTTAGTTAATTTAACATATAGTCATATTAAATTCAATTAGTATTGTTTGTTTGAATCTTTCCATTGATGCTTAGGACTGCAACTGGTCAGTCTCTAGTTGACATATGTGCATAGTGTGTGTATTGCCTCGATATAGCCTTAATTCACAAGCATTGTAAGCAAAGATGGATAGTAGCTAGCAGTGGAGTCCAGGACGCACGTTTCGTCCTATTTGAGACTCGTCGGCTGAGTAGATAACGCGATGGCGTTTGAAGCGAAAGGTACTGGGTTCGAGTCCCATAGTCGACATCAACTCAGATGTAGGTACATCCAGCTGACGAGTCCCAAATAGGACGAAACGTTCGTCCTGGATTCCACTGCTAGCCACTATCCATCTTTGCTTATATAGTCATATTATTTCACCTAAATTATTTGAGCTATCTTTTATCAACTTAGAATGACTACTTTTACTGGATACAACCTTTAGTTTGGATTGTACACGAGGAGACCATAAAAACCGAAACAGGTAATTTTCAAGAGGAAATTTATCCATCGCATATGTTTTAGTTTTTCACAAGTCGATTATACAATGTACTAATACAGTTTTAGACAAATTGTTCGAAAAATAGTCATTTTTGTGATAATCATCTCTGTTTATTGTTATGAATGTGAGATGGATTAACAAAATAGTCTTTAAACGGTGTGTAAATGATAATCTTATTTGATGACATTAGATTACCATTGTTTCTATGCATATATATAAATATAATACGTTCATGTTCACTCGTATTTGAAAGTACAAGGTTAATAGCAACCTTTATTATTACTGTTATCACTATTTATTTGTCATAATTAAATGTTATTTACAAACCGTTCAATTTGTTTTTAATGATTGTTTGGCATTGGAAAAAATTGAACATAATATACAAAAAAGTCATTTGATTATCACATTTGTTTAATATATTTTGTAGTATCAGAATCAACTGGAAGTGAGGCGCTTACGATTTAGAGTTTCAATGAAATGGATTAATATCTTTTTTCATTTAGAACCTAAAAGAATCAGATGATTTTGTTCCGTAGACTATCAGAAAGTTCAATACTACTCTTGTGACCTTTAGTCTTTTTATATATCCGTTAATTGAATCCTTTGACCGAATCCATTAATGAGAATGTACTTCACCCCTATTGCATCATCTACACTAACTTTATCAAACGACAAGCTCAGACCAATTACGAAAAGATAGGAAATTATATTTTACACATGACTATGACAAAACTAAGTAATGAACCCTTATTAATTAACGATAGTGTAAGTATAGTAAAAAGTACATAGATATTTTATTTATGAAATGGAAGCCTATAAACTGGAAAAGGTGGAAATACTGTAAACCATTTATTTAATAACTATAAAGTAAAGTTAGTCTTGAATGTTCCAATCTCTCCAATATCCATTCCATCCCAATATCTAAAAAATAATTTTACTGGTAATAATAAAGTAACTTAATTATTATGCTTCCTGCTAGAAAATTTGATCAATATATAATAGAGCTTGTAAAATGTTTAGAACAGCCTAAAAAGATTGATTACTAGTTATGCTATCCAAGATAAGCAGAACAAACATTCTGGCCTTAAACAATCGAATGATTCAACTTTTTTATTTTCTAAATCATTTACAAACATTAGACAAAAGTCCAAGACTTAAGTAATGATGTCAATAATTCATGAAGTTTAACGGATATGTTGAATATAGGGGAAAAGAGGGAGATGATATTGCTACAACAGATGTAGTTGTAAGAGATATCACTTATAAATTATACATGAGGATAATCTGCTATTAAGTAAAGCAGTATTTTAAATTTTTTAAATTGAACTAAACAACAGTTAATGTCCAAAGGTCTTACTTAACAAATAACTTGAAACAACTTTTGTAGAGTCTCCCGTCTTCTTTAAAATATAGTATCCTTTTTACATAATTTCATACTATGAAGTAATCTACCATGAAGAGTCAAAGTAAGCTGCAAAATGATGAAACCTATTGACAAAGATTGGTTATAGCTGTTTTAAAATTCTGTGTTTATGACTAGGATCACTGATAATAATAATATTATTTATAATAAACTAACAAACGTCAGCATTGTTAGGTGGGAAAAATGAAATCAAGTAAATATACGTTAATGAATTGGATTGCCTACTTTTTCAAGGTCACTTTTATTTTATTAAAAAAGATCGTCCTATGATTATTTCACATAATCCTGATCGTTAGCTCTCTTTTCACAGATATGTTATTGTCCTATTGTTTGCCAAACAAAAATAAACATCAGTAAATTATAAATCAGTTAAGGAGTTTTATGGTAATACTGTTTTAGTGATATAGTTATTTATTATTAGTAGTAGTTTTACACTTTAGATGCATCATCACATGACTTATAATTTTGTTTAAGTATATATTACTTGTGATTACTCACTCAGTTTTATTCTACCTTAATTGAATGTTCAGAGAGGTAGGATTTTTAATGGTCTATCAATAGCATCACAAGGCAAGCTCTCACTTGGAATCATCAAGACCAAAGGAGAAGAGGAAGACCAAAGAACACATTAGGCAGAGAAATAGAGACAGACATGAGAAGAGTGAACAACAATTGAATAGAACTAGAAAGGAAGGCCCAGGACAGAGTGGGTTGGAGAATGCTGATCGACAGCCTATGCTCCATTGGGGGTAACCGGCCTAAGTAGGTAAAATGGTGTAGAATCAATTCAGTAATGAGACTGATTAATTTTATTGTCAGTAGTGTAAGAAGCTTCACAGAAGTTAAATATAATTTCCTTAGTAAAAGAATCTATCCATAATTTGTTCAATGTTTACAAACAATGCTGAGTATTGTTCTATATTTGGTAATATCCAGTAACATAGATATAAATTAATAAATTTATATTGAATTTCTACGATAGAAAAGTAAACATCATCGGTTGTGTTATAAAAATAAATAATCTTTTACACAAGAATGAAGTTTATCTTTATGCAAATCATAGTGTTATCAAACTGATAGTTTAAATAGGAATAATATGTTTGTAAAATCTCAGCGAATGAATTTGAAGTAAATCCAACGTTTCAAGGATATTTCCTTGAAAAAGCTTGGACCAGATTGCCAGGCAAAACGTTGGATTTACTACAAATTCATTCGCTGAGATGTTACAAATATATTATGCCTATTTAATGTCTTACATCAACTCGACGCTCAAATACTGTGGAACTATTCGCTCCAATTTGGACGAAAGTTCTTATAAAAACTGATAGTTTGCTTAAATTGTTTAATTGAAAGGAACATTTCTTACCATAAATCAGTATTACTTAAAAATTAAGGGAAATGAAATATCTGTTTTTTATCAACTCATACAATCACTTTTTTGCGCTGATAACATGATTAACTCTCTTAAAAACTTAACTAACAACACCTAGACACTGTGATAAGTACTTTAAAATATTCTAATACTGGAGAAGATTTGCAGCTCAAGTGGATGCTTTTAACGAAATTTTGTTTTCCGAACTACATGCTTTAATTGTAAATCTTTCATTGTTGGAATGCAATATTTCGAAAATTTACTGAAAAATCTGATCCGCAGATATAAAGTCGTTTGCTCTGACGACACTTGTTAAGAGGAACTAAAGTTCATCCGTAACCTACCACGCAAAAACGGGTATTCATCAAAGTTTCTAACGAAACATTCGTTGTTATGTAATTCTAATAGTTCACCAATATACCAGAAAGCTATTATTGATAGAAATACAGTTCACTGGGGATATAGCGAATGAAATAAGGAACAAATATTTAGAGCTTCATAATTACGTCCTTTTTTTCAGCCAGCTAACAGTGAATTCAAGAAATAACGATAAACTGCTTAGTTCTTGTGCTTCTCTACGTACTTAACATTTTAATTGCTCCTATGGAATCAAATATATTGGACTTACAACTAGAAAATTACTTCATCGGACTTCTGAAAATCATTCTGAATGGTTGATCACAAAACAGAATAAAACAATAAGAAGCTGTAGTGTGGGACATTTGGTCAGTACCATTCATCCTATCGACTTTCAAGTTTATCGATAATATTCCGTCTAATCTGCCTCATCCTTCTGGAATTCGTCCCTTGTGTACTGAAGAAACCATAGGAATATATATCAATAAAAGTAATCTTTGTCTATAGAAAACGTTTATACAGAATCTTCAGTTACCCTGGTCTTCTAATTAGTTACCTTCACAAATATATTTTTATATTCGATTTTCATTTCTAATTTCTATCTTATGTAAGCTGTCTTAGTCATCAAAATAACTGACTTTCTTTACACTCGTTTTATAACGTACTTATCATTAATTTTACAAGGAATAATAAATATTTACATTAAATTTCAAAATTATTCAATTCTTATTAGTATTCCGACGTAACTTATCAATTGTGTAATTTTGCTTTATTTTCTCTCTTAATTTTAACTTGTTATCCATTACGTTACTAATTGTTATATCTTGTAGCCGAGTGGATGCCTAGTTAATGTATGACGTGATAAGACCGCCAATCAGGGAGCAGCGAATTATCGTTTGAAACAGTGACACACGAAACCATACGAGCAGTCTAGAACGCTAACCTGTCCTGCTTCCGCCTAGCCCAGCCACTTAAGTCCAAAACACCAATAACAGCCTCGGCAATATGAATCATTTTCACAGACATACTGGGTTTATATACCAACCAAACAGACCACATCATACCATGAAATAGAAAATAACATTTGTACAATATTTAGCCAAATGTGGCTGTGAATAGGGAGAAGGTAATCAATAAACTGATGATAACTCAAGAATCGTATAATAATAGTTCAAAGGTCAAAATAAAACTAATGATAAGAGGAACACGAATATGATTAGGTTAGTTACTTAACAATTATACAATAGGAAATATACATATTACATTGGTCCACAAATAGTCCTCAAAAGTTACTATTCACAATTCTCTTCGGGATACAACACTAATAACTAGTTATTACCATCTGAGGAAATCTTGAGGCCCAGTATTTAATTGATGTAGCATTGTTAAACTTATATTGAGTTTATACTTAATTCATAAAGCATATATTAGTGTAAAATCCTAATGAGGAATTAATCAAAAAGAAATATTCCTTTGCTTAATTTATATTTGATAAAGTTTATAGTGACACAGTACTGTTTAGTGTGTGATGTTTCAAATGCAATTCATTGTTCATGCACTTTGACACGGTCGCTATAACATTACGTAACATTCACCATTCTGTTTAATATTTATCATTTCTACAGATTTCGGTACAATGAATTACATATTATGACACGAAATAATAGGTGATGTAGTAATAGCTTACGTAATATAACCTATCATATATCTTGTAATGATTATAAGGTCATGAAAATCGATCAAAGTAGCTGCCAATGAGCAAAAACATAGGTAAGAATAGAATTATAGACCTTATTAAAATAAGTAACCTATAGTAATGGTGTTGCAATGTATGCGCTAATATATAATAATCAATCAAAGTTGGACATAAACATTATAAACAGGCAGAAGTGGAAATCTATACAAAGTCGTTGATTAATGATTAGACACATCATAAAAGTTAACTGTTTACTAGACATCAAAAAGTTTACTATCAAAGAAGTAGAAACATTATAATAACAAGGAATTTAATAAAATTGTTTCAAAGTTCCTGGTACATCTAAGAATAATCAAGAATGAGTGATTTTGTCCTAGATATCATCCAGGTATTTTAAAATTTAATTTCTGTTAGATGTTTGAAATCAGTTGATAAAAAGCCATGGTCCTACGTTCTATGGCTGTAGACACTTTTAAGTAAGGAGTACCAGAAATCTTAAGGGAACTGATACCCTATCCAGCTCTTCTAATCTACTTCATCAGTACACATTATTTATGCTGTTACTGTCGTGCTATCTAGGCTCACGTATTATCTTGGTAATCAGCTTTAATTGCCCGATCATTTTTGAAGGTAGTTATATAGTAGAAAAAGATAACATATAACTAATCCCATAACGTTAAAAGCATCTCATTTTTATTGATTAACGTTGATGACGTGAGAGGAAACTGATGTAACTATCAAGGAAAAATCTAAGTCCATAGAAAAAGTCTTTGCCAATAAGATAAACTATTTGCAATCTATTACCTGAATGAGTACTAAGTAGGGAATGTTAATTATAAAATAAATTTTCAATTAACTATCTGATAAATTAAATTCACTTAATATTGCTTGTTTGAATCTTCCCATCGATGTGTCAGGACTGCAACTGGTCAGTCTCTAATTGACATATGTGCATACTGTACGTATTGCCTTGATATAACCTTAATTCACAAGCATTGTAAGCAAAGATGATAAGTCCTAAATAGGACGAAACGCGCGTCCTGGATTCCACTGCTAGCCACTACCCAGCTGATAAATTGTCATGTATAAGTAAAAAAAACGTTTGGAATAGATATTTATTATCATTTATTTATTTATTGCAGTTTTGACAAAAAAAATGTTTAGAATTCCAATAATCATTAAATATAATAAAATAGTTTATATGAAAGATCTAAACTGCTCATTAGTAGCTAATATTTGGTAAAAGAAAAAACTATAAACGGTTTTAACGAAAACAGCTGAATATTGGTAACTATTTATGATGATGAAAATTATTTGCCTTCAAGTAAAGAATTCGGTAATAATTTGGAAAGACGTTTATGTTTTTGATGTTGATTGCAAAACCATACCCGTATTACGTTTTTTGGCATATTCAATCGTAAAGCTAATTCATTCATTTGGTCTGAGGTTGGTCTACAGTCTGTTGCGTTAAAATATGATTCAAGAATATATTTTTCTTTACCCATGATACATGTACGTTTACGACGTTGACTCTCTACAGATTTCTTTAATGGAGTAAATGGTAAGAAAACTGGAGACTTAGTTGAAGAGTTTGAGGAATTCCTGAATGAGTCAGTGGAACCAGTAGATGTACGATTAAAATAGTTATGTGATTCTTGTAGGCGATGTTCTTGATTTACCCATAAACCACCCTCTACTTGTTGTAACCATAATTCTAAAACAGGTTTTAAAGCAAGCATGTTTTTATGTGATAATGACAAGGATTCAAACCGACATATTGTCGACTGTGATAAACAACCGAAACCACTTAAATTTAGTGTTCCCAATGCACGTCCTACTTCAGCTTGTGTTATGCCAAGTTTTATTCTTTTTTCTTTAAACATAACAACAAATTCAGCTAAAGCGTCTGATTTTCCTACTGGCTGGACAGTTTTTGTTGTTGCTATGATACAATCTGAATTGGCATGATAACTATTGATTGGGGATAAAAACGACCACTTATCCCATACAGAAGATGACATATCACACTGGCACTGATGATGGTGGTCACTTATATACGAGTTTAAGTCTGATGATTTAGCAGGTAGATTGTTACCATTATTGTTACATTTTAAATTGGATGATATAAATGGATCGGGTATCCCAGAACCGTTAACTCCAATTTCGAAAATTGATGAACGGAGATCAAAAAAGTCATTATTTTGATAAATATTTCTTGATGACTGTCTCATACTATTCAAAGTACGTTCATAAGAAGAGCAATATTTAGTTTCTGGCTTAGAATTACTTACAATATTATCGTCATCACTTTTTGGACGAATAAGTATCGTTTCAGTGTCATTAAACTTCAATGTACTTAGTTGAAACATTGAATTTTGTTCATTTTTCCAATCGGCTGAACAATTCAGACTGTTTGTATATAATAACGATGAATTATGATTCATTTCATGCATACTACATAAAGTTTTCTGATCAGTATTTTTTTCGGATTCATAGGTTAATTGATCATACACTTTATGAAGAATCAATAATAAGCTTATCACATTATTTATGTTGCACTTTTTGTGTAGGGTAAATTACATTCCGATTTACTAATCATATGTATGGAAATCCGAAAAAAGATGCCCGAACACTGGAATAAACGATTATTATCAATATATTGATGAATTATTATTATCCATTTTGAGGGTCAGTTCATTGAATGGTTTTCTCAGCTGGGATTCTGAAGCATAATGATCATAATAAGATTAAATAGTTGCAAATTATTTGTTTCGAAGTACTTACGTTAAACAGTCATTAAATGATGAGACAAAATTTTCTGAATAGATGTAGAGACAATAATGTACGAAGCAGACAAAGTCTAGTATTCCTCTACTTTTTAATTGGAATACTCTAGTTTTTCATGTCTCAAAGTATACTATAAAAAATACAGGACAAAAATGGACATTTTCATCATATAATTAAATATATATTTCTCATAAATGATAAAAGTTCCTACTATCGAAGTAAATATTTTATAACACTGGAGCAGTTTATTCACTAACTAGAAAGAAAAACTCATCAATACCTAACTCTGTGTGATAGTGAATATTGTCTAATAATTTTCAAAATGATCAGTATGGTTTTTAAACATTTTTGCATAAGGACAAATTGTCCTTATCTAATTGAAGTCAGAGAAGTGTGGATAACAATTTCGTCCCATTGTAGGATTCTCTGGATGTGTAGACCGAGGATTCCACCGGGGATGAAAACTAGAACATTCAGACCTTAATATTTATTTAGCTAATATCAGTCCATGAATAATCGCTTCAAATTTCGAATTATGATAAATGGCTAATTAAATATGAAGACGAAAGACACAACAGCCTATGATCTGTTACTTTTACCTGTCATAATAGGTATCAGCTTGTAATGAAGTTAGAGAATACTTTAAAATTATCAGAAATCCTTTCTATTTAATAATATTATGTATCGTTAACCGCTTCATGTAAGTCATCTTTTTGAGTATCTCTTAAAAAAATTGTATAGTAACAAACGAAAACGTAGGAAATAAACACTATCATAATCCGTCTTTATTTATGGTTAGTTTAATCAATACACCATACGAATAGACAGACACTGGATTCGCCTTTTTCATTTCATAATATAAAAACCAACGGTTCCATAGATGAAAGAAATTTCTCTTAACTTTTGTAGCCAGTTACATAATTTTGTTCATCGCTAATCAGGTTTTTTCCTCTATTTTTCCACAGTTCAGGGATTTTCAGTAATTTTTTGTATTTATTTGTTTTGGTTCTATAAAACAATTCTTCATTTTAGCAATCTCGTTTTATCCATCATCTACTATGAAGTTATGTAATTTACATCACGGATTGATACTGATTAAACAACTTTTGAAAATCAAGAATTACTGAATAGCTGTTTCGTTCTGTTGTGAGATTCTTTAGCGGAGCGTACTTACAACTCAGGACCTTCAGGTTTAGCAATGAATACTCAATATTTAGACCAGTGAGTTCAACGGTTTAAACTTCTAAAATTAATCAATTCGCAATTTTGTGCAAACATCATCTATCAATGACATTTGATGATAGCTACAGAATAACCAGAATTGATGTTCTATTATATATATAAAGATAAACCGTACTTATAAGTTCGCATTTTTATATTTATAGTATTGATTAACATTTATCCAGATTTTATTACAAGAAAGGTAGAACAAATTAGAGTGGGAGTTGGGAATGTAGACGGTGAAAACATATTATATCTCAGATCTTGAATCAAAATGCAATTTAAATGAACAAAGCTTCTTGTGCTAAATTCAAAATATTCAGCAATTAAACATTAATAATTCACATATACGAAACCGTTTATTTTTTTCCATTTGATGATATCAAGAACTGTATTTTATCTGTCTTTATTGACATATATGAACCCTGAAAAGACTGGCTCCATACTGCTTCCAGCAATAAGTTGAGAAAAAACTAAATTGTGACCATCAAGATTTAGTAGATCGTTGAAAAACGCATTGTGTATTTAAATCAAAAAGTACTGAGTTCAAGTCATAGAGTAAATATATACACTAGGACCCACGCACAACCAAACAGGACGAAACATATGTCATGCATTCCATAGCTAGTCACAATTCAACTTTATTAATATCATTTGGGTTTTGTTTCATAAAATATAAAATCACTTACCGTTAGACTAAATGTGTAATTATTTCTCCATGATATTTTAGGAGAATACAAGATGATCTAAAGATTACCGTACTCATACTTATTCATTTACTTATTATGAACAATGAAAGGATTAATTGTAAACCAATCAAAACATAAATAGAATTTAAGAAGAATATAAGTAGATAAAATTGTTAACCAATTAATTTGTTCAGTCAAATATTTGTTTGCTTTTTAATAAGGATATATACATGACTCTCTCCCTCTCGAAATGTTCTCACACGGCCACGCGTATATAGCCTCTGTCAGGGAAGTCCTACTCACTGCCTTCTCGTGGCAGAGGTGTTGTCTAAAAAACTGTGAGGACGAAAAGCGAATGTCCGGCACTTTAACCGGGTTGGTGGACACGGAGAATCCACCGAGGAGAGTGAGAAAACCCTGATTCCAAACCAATGGTGCACATGGACTCCAGTATCCTGAGGGGACAAATAGCGTATGAATCAATCGTTGGTCACCAGCTAACATGGGATTGCATCTCTTAACGTTGTTCCACTGCCTCGTGGATCAGACTTTCAGGTCGAAGGCTCCGGGTGTGGCCCCCTAAGAAAACCACCTGCTTCAGTTTGGGCATATGGGCAGTATCACGGCCCTCACACAAATCGAGTGAGATTTGTGTGGCACATATGTACCTGGTGCTTTCTTGTACCAATATTTATGTGTTTAAATAAATAAATAAATTTATAGTCAGCAATAAATTTTGATAAATGTATGAGAATCCTGCGAGAATTTTCTTGATACAGCCATGTTGTAAATTCCACTGACAATTCTCGAATAGAACAGAGTGCCCTTTCTGGATTTCATTAATAGCTACAAATTAAGAAATCTTAAAGATGGTTGTTAAATGATAAAATTGAAATAGCTCCGTAAGGTAGCGTATCTCCTAATAAAAACTGATAAGAATTCACTCCAAAATCTCAACAATGAGATAATGCAAAACCATATCTAGTATTATAAAATATCATACTTGTTGAACAAGTTAGCGGTTATTTAGACTCAGTAGATCGGTGAAGAATGAGTTGTGATTTGAAGCGAAAGGTACTGGGTTCAAGTATCAGTGTGAAATACTTATTTACAAAATACATAAAAAGTAGTAAAATGAAGTGATTTTATTAACTTAAAGTTTATCATTTTAATGTTTAGTATTATTGTCCATTATAAATAATGGTGCAGAAACATTAATACTACCCTCTACCACTTATGACACTACCGTGTTTAAAGTATGGTTTCTTATTTGGTGTGCTATTGGTCAGTACAATGAGAAATATATCTTCTCCCTGTACCTTCTGATTGTTCATTGGGTTAGAAGAATCTCGAGGACCAATAAGTGTTAGGCGTTGGATACGGTTCATTGGTCAGTGTGTTAATTCGCTAAATGGAAGGCCACTATTCCTACTTGTCATATAAATGAACTAATCGATAGTCTAATCCTGATTGGCCAATCAGTATCTCAAGTCAGAACAAATTGGCAATAACAAGACAACAATTAAAGAGGTACTATAAAAGCTTCATGGTTTAAAGACCTGTTGACAAGTGTATACATAATCAACAAACTGTCTCATCTAACGATCACTAGACATTTGGTGCATATGATGGATTCAACTTTCGATTGACATTAACATTCACCACTGTTTCAGTAACTGGTCTAGAAATAGACGAGTCCGATGGGAAGTATTTGTCAAAATGTACAGTTTCTTATTAAATAAAAAAATAAACTATAACAGATATGTCTATGAGCTCGGCCATTTCTTTAGCTTAATATGAATGATGAATGCAGCTACGATGTTACAAGCTATAATCGTTTTATCATGATCCATCTGAGTATGCAATTGATCTGAATAATGATATCAGAGACTTGATAGAGCGTTAACACTCGTAATAATTACTAATTTAGACAATAAACCTTTCTACAGCATAAGAAAGAAGCGAATTAATGAAAATAAACGTCGTAAAAAATTATTGAGAACACGTAAAATTAGGGTTCATGTTGCAAATAGCACATGAAGTTACTACTAGTTAGAAATAACGGATGAAGTATCCCAGCACCTTTCTAACGTCTTTTTGGTAGGAATGACTGAATCTCTCTCAATTCAAAAGTAGTATCATAAAACCATAGAAATATAAACTGCTTAGCTTTTTTTTGATATACTGCACTACACAAAAGTGTATTTACTGGATTCACTAAATTCGAAGTCATAGAAATTTTAGTCCATTAATAGAGAATGTCTTGTGAGACCGTGAAAATGGTTTCTCATCACACACACACACACACCGTTAAAGAACCTGGTGGACAGTGGTCTAGATTGATTCTTATTGGTTAACATTTAGACAATTTTGCTGTTAGATAAACATATAAACGAAGCATAAAACGTACCTTGTTAACTCAGTATTAGATTGCACTGTACTATATCCTTATCTTCTATCATACGTCAGTCAGTCAGTCAGTCACAACGTAGAACTTCGTACGTACGTACATCAGTTCGAGTTGCCATACCACATTAGCACAGAGATGCAGTTGTCGATTCAAATCCCATAGTGGTAGAAGTAGTAGGAGTATAATCAGAAATCCAAAAGATTAGGGGTTTCAAGAAATTATTGAAGGAGTATAGTACAGTGAAATAAATTTGGAAAGAGAAAAAGATAAAGACATGAGGAATTCAGAAGATTAGAA